>NW_024608829.1:0-84113 GCF_018296145.1 Oncorhynchus tshawytscha | reverse complement strand
CTGTGCCATTTCCTGTATAGGTTATAGAAGACCAAGGTTCTGTGCCATTTCCTGTATAGGTTATAGAAGACCAAGGTTCTGTGCCATTTCCTGTATAGGTTATAGAAGACCAGGGTTCTGTGCCATTTCCTGTATAGGTTATAGAAGACCAAGGTTCTGTGCCATTTCCTGTATAGGTTATAGAAGACCAGGGTTCTGTGCCATTTCCTGTATAGGTTATAGAAGACCAAGGTTCTGTGCCATTTCCTGTATAGGTTATAGAAGACCAGGGTTCTGTGCCATTTCCTGTATAGGTTATAGAAGACCAAGGTTCTGTGCCATTTCCTGTATAGGTTATAGAAGACCAGGGTTCTGTGCCATTTCCTGTATAGGTTATAGAAGACCAGGGTTCTATACCACTTCCTGTTTAAGTTATAGAAGACCAAGGTTCTATACCACTTCCTGTTTAAGTTATAGGTGCAGTACAGACTGACAGAACGGTCTGGATGTGTCCTAAATGGAAACGTAATCCATATTCAGGGTTTCCCAACGCCAGTCCTCCAGTACCCCCAGCAGCCCAAATCCAGAACTCCAGAACCCCCAGCCCAGCCAGTCCTCCAGAACCCCCAGAACTCCAACAGCCCAACGCCAGTCCTCCAGGAACCCCTAACAGCCCAACTCCAGTCCTCCAGAACCCCCAACAGCTCAACTCCATGCCTCCAGAACTCCCAACAGCCCAACTCCATGCCTCCAGAACCCCCAACAGCCCAACTCCAGTCCTCCAGAACCCCCAACAGCCCAACGCCAGTCCTCCAGGAACCCCCAACAGCTCAACTCCAGTCCTCCAGAACTCCCAACAGCCCAACTCCATGCCTCCAGAACCCCCAACAGCCCAACTCCAGTCCTCCAGAACCCTCAACAGCCCAACTCCAGTCCTCCAGAACCCCCAACAGCCCAACTCCAGTCCTCCAGAACCCCACACATCCAATCCTTGGTCCTACAGTACCCAAACAGCCCAACTCCAGTACTCCACTACCCCTAACAGCCCAACTCATGTCCTCCAGTACCCCCAGCAGCCCAAATCCAGAACTCCAGAACCCCCTACAGCCCAACGCCAGTCCTCCAGAACCCCCAACAGCCCAACGCCAGTCCTCCAGGAACCCCTAACAGCCCAACTCCAGTCCTCCAGAACCCCCAACAGCTCAACTCCATGCCTCCAGAACTCCCAACAGCCCAACTCCATGCCTCCAGAACCCCCAACAGCCCAACTCCAGTCCTCCAGAACCCCCAACAGCCCAACGCCAGTCCTCCAGGAACCCCCAACAGCTCAACTCCAGTCCTCCAGAACTCCCAACAGCCCAACTCCATGCCTCCAGAACCCCCAACAGCCCAACTCCAGTCCTCCAGAACCCTCAACAGCCCAACTCCAGTCCTCCAGAACCCCCAACAGCCCAACTCCAGTCCTCCAGAACCCCACACAGCCAATCCTTGGTCCTACAGTACCCAAACAGCCCAACTCCAGTCCTCCACTACCCCTAACAGCCCAACTCCAGTCCTCCAGTACCCCCAACAGCCCAACTCCAGTCCTCCAGTACCCCCAGCAGCCCAACTCCAGAACTTCAGTACCCCAGCAGCCCAACTCCAGAACTCCAGTACCCCCAGCAGCCCAACTCCAGAACTTCAGTACCCCCAACAGCCCAACTCCAGAACTCCAGTACCCCCAGCGGCCCCAATCCAGTCCTCCAGTACCCCAACAGCGCAACTCCAGTCCTCCAGTACCCCCAACAGCCCAACTCCAGTCCTCCAGTACCCCCAACAGCCCAACTCCAGTCCTCTAGTACCCCCAACAGCCCAACTCCAGTCCTCCAGTACCCACAACAGCCCAACTCCAGTCCTCCAGTACCCACAACAGCCCAACTCCAGTCCTCCAGTACCCACAACAGCCCAACTCCAGTCCTCCAGTACCCCAACAGCGCAACTCCAGTCCTCCAGTACCCCCAACAGCGCAACTCCAGTCCTCCAGTACCCACAACAGCCCAACTCCAGTCCTCCAGTACCCCCAACAGTACACATTTTTGTTGTAGCCTTTGACACCTGAATCAACTCATCAATGGTTTGATGATTAGTTGACACGTTGAATCAGGTGTGCCTGTCTGGGCTACTATAGAAAGGTGTACTGTTGATGGGTACTGGAGTCGGGAAACACTGCCCTATAGTGCACTACTTTAAACCAGAGCCCTTTGGAATAGGGAATAGGTTTCCATTTGGGATGCAGGCTACGTGTCAGAAGACAGAAATAGCAGCTAAAGAATCTGCTGGCATCATCATGCTCCTTGTCTGGCATCATCCTGCTCTCTGTCTGGCTTCATCATGCTCTCTGTCTGACATCATCATGCACTCTGGAATGGCCCTACTCTCCGTCTGGCTTCATCATGCTCTCTGTCTGACATCATCATGCTCTCTGTCTGACATCATCATGCTCTCTGTCTGACATCATCATGCTCTCTGTCTGGCATCATCATGCTCCTTGTCTGACATCATCATGCTCTCTGTCTGACATCATCATGCTCTCTGTCTGACATCATCATGCTCTCTGTCTGGCATCATCATGCTCCTTGTCTGACATCATCATGCTCTCTGTCTAACATCATCATGCTCCTTGTCTGGCATCATCATGCTTTCTGTCTGGCATCATCATGCACTCTGGAATGGTCCTACTCTCTGTCTGGCATCATCAAGCACTCTGGCATTGCCCTGCTCTCTGTCTGGAATTATCAAGTTCTCTGTCTGGCATCATCATGCTCTCTGTCTGACATCACCATGCTCTCTGTCTGGCATCATCATGCTCTCTGTCTGGCATCATCATGCTCTCTGTCTGGAATTATCAAGCTCTCTGTCTGGCATCACCATGCTCTCTGTCTGGCATCACCGTGCTCTCTGTCTGGCATCACCATGCTCTCTGTCTGGCATCACCATGCTCTCTGTCTGGCATCATCCTGCTCTCTGTCTGGCATCATCATGCTCTCTGCCTGGCATCATCGTGCTCTCTGTCTGGCATCACCGTGCTCTCTGTCTTGCATCACCGTGCTCTCTGTCTGGCATCACCGTGCTCTCTGTCTGGCATCACCGTGCTCGCTGTCTGGCACCATCATGCTCTCTGTCTGGCATCACTGTGCTCTCTGTCTGGCATCACCGTGCTCTCTGTCTGGCATCACCGTGCTCGCTGTCTGGCACCATCATGCTCTCTGTCTGGCATCACCGTGCTCTCTGTCTGGCATCACCGTGCTCTCTGTCTGGCATCACCGTGCTCTCTGTCTGGCATCATCATGCTCTCTGTCTGGCTCTCTCTCAATTCAATTCAAAGGGTTATATTGTCATGGGAAACACATTGCCAAAGCAAGTAAAACAGATGACCAACTAAAGTGAAATAAATGATGAAGGAACCCCTGGAATGAGGAGTGTCCAAACTGTTGACTGGTACTGAACATATTACCAAGCTTACTGTGGAGATGGATCATACAAACATCAAAAAACCTTTAAGCATCGGACCCTTTAAAAAAATAGCCTAAAATGACATACCCAAATCTAACTGCCTGTAGCTCAGGCCCTGAAGCAATGATATGCATATTCTTGGTACCATTTGAAAGGAAACACGTTCAAGTGTGTGGAAATGTGAAATGAATGTAGGAGAATATAGCACATTAGATCTGGTAAAAGATTATACAAAGCAAAAAACATGCGTTTTCTATTTTAGAAATGCAAAAGAATGGCCATAATATCATATAGGAGTTTAGGTGCAATTTAGATGTTGACCCTACTTGAAAAGTAAGAGAAGATCACTGAGTCATAAACTAGGTCTACTTGTGATACTGGTGGTTTGTTTAAATAGCGGGTTAGGATAACTAACGTGGCAGGTTAGGATAACTAACGTGGCAGGTTAGGATAACTAACGTGGCAGGTTAGGATAACTAACGTGGCAGGTTAGGATAACTAACGTGGCAGGTTAGGATAACTAACGTGGCAGGTTAGGATAACTAACGTGGCAGGTTAGGATAACTAACGTGGCAGGTTAGGATAACTAACTTGGCAGGTTAGGATAACTAACGTGGCAGTTTAGGATTACTAATGTGGCAGGTTAGGATTACTAACGTGGCAGGTTAGGATTACTAACGTGGCAGGTTAGGATTACTAACGTGGCAGGGTAGGATAACTAACGTGGCAGGGTAGGATTACTAACGTGGCAGGGTAGGATAACTAACGTGGCAGGGTAGGATTACTAATGTGGCAGGTTAGGATTACTAACGTGGCAGGGTAGGATAACTAACGGGGCAGGGTAGGATAACTAACGTGGCAGGGTAGGATAACTAACGTGGCAGGTTAGGAGACTGAGGTTAAGGTTTTGCAGAAGGGTTAAGTTTAGCTCAAATGCTACATTTGTCAACAACTGTTATCCCCGACGTGACAACTATATGGAACTGTAATGGTAGCTACACTGGTACAAACCATCCCCTCTCCTCATCCTCTCCTCATCTTCTCTCCCATCCCCTCATCCTCAACTCCCCTCTCCTCATCCTCATCTTCTCTCCCTTCCCATCCCCTCATCCTCAACTCCCCTCTCCTCATCTTCTCTCCCTTCCACTCATCCTCAACTCCCCTCTCCTCATCCTCTCCTCATCTTCTCCTCCCTTCCCATCCCCTCATCCTCAACTCCCCTCTCCTCATCTGCTCCTCCCTTCTCATCCTCAACTCCCCTCTCCTCATCTGCGAGTTGCCTCTGCTCCTCCTCATCCTCTACTCCTCACTTAACCTCTCCTCTTCTGTCCTGTTGTCTCCACTCCTATCTCCACTTATTCTCTTCCCCCTCTATCCTCTCCCCATCCCTCACTGTTCTCATCATTCTCTCCTTCTCCTCATCTTGCTCATACAAAAATATACATGTGATTAAAAATTCATGACTAGGGGAGAAAGAGAAACCATTTAAATAATGGTTGAGATAGAGCCACTTCCACGTCTATCCCTAAAGGTAAAACATTTCTACATCTGTCCCTAAAGGTAGAACACTTCTACATCTGTCCCTAAAGGTATAACACTTCTACATCTGTCCCTAAAGGTATAAACACTTCTACATCTGTCCCTAAAGGTATAACACTTCTACATCTGTCCCTAAAGGTATAAACACTTCCACATCTGTCCCTAAAGGTATACACACTTCTACATCTGCCCCTAAAGGTACAACACTTCTACATCTGTCCCTAAAGGTACAACACTTCTACATCTGTCCCTAAAGGTACAACACTTCTACATCTGTCCCTAAAGGTACAACACTTCAGCATCTGTCCCTAAAGGTACAACACTTCTACATCTGTAAAGGTATAAACACTTCTACATCTGTCCCTAAAGGTACAACACTTCCACATCTGTCCCTAAAGGTATAAACACTTCTCCATCTGTAAAGGTATAAAAACGTCTACATCTGTCCCTAAAGGTACAACACTTCTACATCTGTCCCTAAAGGTACAACACTTCAGCATCTGTCCCTAAAGGTACAACACTTCTACATCTGTCCCTAAAGGTACAACACTTCAGCATCTGTCCCTAAAGGTACAACACTTCTACATCTGTCCCTAAAGGTACAACACTTCTACATCTGTCCCTAAAGGTACAACACTTCTACATCTGTCCCTAAAGGTACAACACTTCTACATCTGTAAAGGTATAAACACTTCTACATCTGTCCCTAAAGGTACAACACTTCCACATCTGTCCCTAAAGGTATAAACACTTCTACATCTGTAAAGGTATACAAACTTCTACATCTGTCCCTAAAGGTACAACACTTCTACATCTGTCCCTAAAGGTATAACACTTCCACACCTGTCCCTAAAGGTACAACACTTCTACATCTGTCCCTAAAGGTACAACACTTCTACATCTGTCCCTAAAGGTACAACACTTCTGCATCTGTCCCTAAAGGTACAACACTTCTACATCTGTCCCTAAAGGTATAAACACTTCCACATCTGTCCCTAAAGGTATAAACACTTCTATATCTGTCCCTAAAGGTACAACACTTCTACATCTGTCCATAAAGGTATAAACACTTCCACATCTGTCCCTAAAGGTACAACACTTCTACATCTGTAAAGGTATATCACTTCTACATCTGTCCCTAAAGGTATAAACACTTCTACATCTGTCCCTACAAGTACAACACTTCTACATCTGTCCCTAAAGGTACAACACTTCTACATCTGTCCCTAAAGGTATAAACACTTCTACATCTGTCCCTAAAGGTACAACACTTCTACATCTGTCCCTACAGGTATAACACTTCTACATCTGTCCCTAAAGGTACAACACTTCTACATCTGTCCCTAAAGGTATATCACATCTACATCTGTCCCTAAAGGTACAACACATCTACATCTGTCCCTAAAGGTACACACACTTCAACATCTGTCCCTAAAGGTACAACACATCTACATCTGTCCCTAAAGATACAACACATCTACATCTGTCCCTAAAGATACAACACATCTACATCTGTCCCTAAAGATACAACACATCTACATCTGTCCCTAAAGGTACAACACTTCTACATCTGTCCCTAAAGGTACAACACTTCCACATCTGTAAAGGTACAACACTTCTACATCTGTCCCTAAAGGTACAACACTTCCACATCTGTAAAGGTACAACACTTCTACATCTGTCCCTAAAGGTACAACACTTCCACATCTGTAAAGGTACAACACATCTACATCTGTCCCTAAAGGTACAACACTTCCACATCTGTAAAGGTACAACACTTCTACATCTGTCCCTAAAGGTACAACACTTCCACATCTGTAAAGGTACAACACTTCTGCATCTGTCCCTAAAGGTACAACACTTCTACATCTGTCCCTAAAGGTACAACACTTCCACATCTGTAAAGATACAACACATCTACATCTGTCCCTAAAGATACAACACATCTACATCTGTCCCTAAAGATACAACACATCTACATCTGTCCCTAAAGGTACAACACATCTACATCTGTCCCTAAAGATACAACACATCTACATCTGTCCCTAAAGATACAACACATCTACATCTGTCCCTAAAGATACAACACATCTACAACTGTCCCTAAAGATACAACACTTCCACATCTGTAAAGGTACAACACTTCTACATCTGTCCCTAAAGGTATAACACTTCTGCACTAAGCTAAAGGCTAACATTTGCACTAAGCTAAAAGCTAACATCTGCACTAAGCTAAAGGCTAACATCTGTACTGAGCTAAAGGCTAACATCTGCACTGAACTAAAAGCTAACATCTGTCCACTAAGCTAAAGGCTAACATCTGCACTACTAAAAGCTAACATCTGCACTGAGCTAAAGGCTAACATCTGCACTGAGCTAAAGGCTAACATCTGCACTGAGCTAAATACCAACATCTGCACTGTCCAACATCTGCACTAAGCTAAAGGCTAACATCTGCACTGACTAAATACCAACATCTGCACTGAGCTAAATAGGTACATCTGCACTGAGCTAGGCCAACATCTGCACTAAGCTAAAGGCTAACATCTGCACTGAGCTAAAAACTAACATCTGCACTGAGCTAAAGGCTAACATCTGTGAGCTAAAGGCTAACATCTGCACTGAGCTAAATACCAACATCTGCACTGAGCTAGGCCAACATCTGCACTAAGCTAAAGGCTAACATCTGCACTGAGCTAAATACCAACATCTGCACTGAGCTAAATACCAACATCTGCACTGAGCTAGGCCAACATCTGCACTAAGCTAAAGGTACTGAGCTAAAGGCTAACATCTGCACTGAGCTAAATACCAACATCTGCACTGAAAAGGCTAACATCTGCACTGAGCTAAAGGCAACATCTGCACTGAGCTAAATACCAACATCTGCACTAAGCTAAAGGCTAACATCTGCACTGAGCTAAAGGCTAACATCTGCACTGATCTGTCTGCACTGAGCCCAACATCTGCACTGAGCTAAAGGCTAACATCTGCACTGAGCTACTAACATCTGCACTGAGCTAAATACCAACATCTGCACTGAGCTAAAGGCTAACATCTGCACTGAGCTAAAGGCTAACATCTGCACTTAAATACCAACATCGACACTGAGCTAAAGGCTAACATCTGCACTGAGCTAGCTAACATCTGCACTGAGCTAAAGGCTAACATCTGCACTGAGCTAAATACCAACATCGACACTGAGCTAAAGGCTAACATCTGCACTGAGCTAAAGGCTAACATCTGCACTGAGCTAAAGGCTAACATCTGCACTCTAAAGGCTAACATCTGCACTGAGCTAAAGGCAACATCTGCACTGAGCTAAAGGCTAACATCGACACTGAGCTAAAGGCTAACATCTGCACTGAGCTAAAGGCTAACATCAAAAGGCTAACATCTGCACTGAGCTAAAGGCTAACATCGACACTGAGCTAAAGGCTAACATCTGCACTGAGCTAAAACCAACATCTGCACTGAGCTAAATACCAACATCTGCACTGAGCTAAATACCAACATCTGCACTGAGCTAAAGGCTAACATCGACACTGAGCTAAATACCAACATCTGCACTGAGCTAAAGGCTAACATCTGCACTGAGCTAAAGGCTAACATCTGCACTGAGCTAAAGGCTAACATCTGCACTGAGCTAAAGGCTAACATCTGCACTGAGCTAAAGGCTAACATCGACACTGAGCTAAAGGCTAACATCTGCACTGAGCTAAAGGCTAACATCGCACTGAGCTAAAGGCTAACATCTGCACTGAGCTAAAGGCTAACATCGACACTGAGCTAAAGGCTAACATCTGCACTGAGCTAAATACCAACATCTGCACTGAGCTAAATACCAACATCTGCACTGAGCTAAATACCAACATCTGCACTGAGCTAAAGGCTAACATCGACACTGAGCTAAATACAACATCTGCACTGAGCTAAAGGCTAACATCTGCACTGAGCTAAAGGCTAACATCTGCACTGAGCTAAAGGCTAACATCTGCACTGAGCTAAAGGCTAACATCGACACTGAGCTAAATACCAACATCTGCACTGAGCTAAATACCAACATCTGCACTGAGCTAAAGGCTAACTGAGCTAAATACCAACATCTGCATGAGCTAAAGGCTAACATCTGCACTGAGCTAAAGGCTAACATCTGCACTGAGCTAAAGGCTAACATCTGCACTGAGCTAAAGGCTAACATCTGCACTGAGCTAAATACCAACATCTGCACTGAGCTAAAGGCTAACATCTGCACTGAGCTAAAGGCTAACATCTGCACTGAGCTAAAGGCTAACATCTGCACTGAGCTAAAGGCTAACATCTGCACTGAGCTAAAGGCTAACATCTGCACTGAGCTAAAGGCTAACATCTGCACTGAGCTAAATACCAACATCGACACTGAGCTAAAGGCTAACATCTGCACTGAGCTAAAGGCTAACATCTGCACTGAGCTAAAGGCTAACATCTGCACTGAGCTAAAGGCTAACATCTGCACTGAGCTAAATACCAACATCGACACTGAGCTAAAGGCTAACATCTGCACTGAGCTAAAGGCTAACATCTGCACTGAGCTAAATACCAACATCTGCACTGAGCTAAAGGCTAACATCTGCACTGAGCTAAAGGCTAACATCTGCACTGAGCTAAAGGCTAACATCTGCACTGAGCTAAAGGCTAAAGCTGACACTTTCAAGGAGCGGTACACTAATCCGGGTGCTTCTAAGAAAATCATGCTACGCCCTCTGACGAACCATCAAACAGGCAACGTATCAATACAGGACCAAGATCACATCCTACTACACCGGCTCTGATGCTCGTCGGATGTGGCAGGGCTTGTAAACTATCATGGATTACAAAGAGAGACCCAGTCACGAGCTGTCCAGTGAAGCAAGCCTACCAGACAAGCTAAATGCCATCTATGCTCGCTTTGAGGCAAGCAACACTGAACCATGCATGAGAGAACCAGCTGTTCTGAACGACTGTGTGATCACGCTCTCCGTGGCCGATGTGAGTAAAACCTTTAAACAGGTTAACATTCACAGAAGCTGTTCATTGACTACAGCTCAGTGTTTTAGTTCCCTCCATGCTCTCTAAGACCATACTGGGACAGACTCCTCCCTCTGGAACTGGATCTTGGACTTCCCGACTGGCAAACAGGATGCATGTTTTGGAATATTTGCATTCTATACAGGCTTCCTTCTTCTTTTCACTCTGCCAATTAGATTAGTATTGTGGAGTAACTACTATGTTGTTCCATCCTCAGTTTTCTTCTATCACAGCCATTAAATTCTGTAACTGTTTTAAAGTCACCATTGGCCTCATGGTGAAATCCCTGAGCAGTTTCCCTCCTCTCTGGCAACTGAGTTAGGAAGGATGCCTGTATCTTTGTAGTGACTGGGTGTATTGATACACCATCCAAAGTGTAATTAGTAACTTCACCAACCTCAAAGGGATATCCAATGTTATTTTTACCCATCTACCAATAGGTGCCGTTCTTTGCGAGGCCTTGGAAAACCTCACTGGTCTTTGTGGTTGAATCTGTATGAAATGAATTGCTCGACTAAGGGACCTTACAGATAATTGTATGTGTGGGGTACAGAGATGAGGCAGTCATTCAAAAATCATGTTAATTAGTCCGTAGTAACTTATTTTGTGAGTTGTTCAGGACATTTTTACTCCTGAACATATTTGAGCTTGCCATGGCAAAGGGATTGAATACTTATTAACATCAGACATTTACGCATTTTATTTTCAATTCATTTGAAAACAAATTCAACAAACAAAATACCACTTTGACATTATGGGGCATTGTGATGTCATTATGGGGTATTGTGATGTCATTATGGGGTATTGTGATGTCATTATGGGGTATTGTGATGTCATTATGGGGTATTGTGATGTCATTATGGGGTATTGTGATGTCATTATGGGGTATTGTGTGTAGGCCAGTGACCAAAACAAATCTGCATTTAATCCATTTTTAATTCAGGCTGTAACACAACTTAAATATGGAAAAGTCAAGGGGCGTGAACACTTTCTGAAGGCCAACAGCAGTGTTGCAGCAGTGTTGCACCAGGATGTCAAGCAGCAGATTATGATCCATGATGTCCAAAGCTGAACCAAAACAGGTCCAATACTGTTCTCATCATCAATTTCTCTCAGCCAATCACCAGTCGTTTGTGTAAGTACCGTACATGTTGAATGCCCTTCCCTCGAAGTGCTGAAAATCAGTTGTTCATTTGTTTACATTGAAATAGCATTGTATCTGATGAAACACCTTTTTTTCCCCTCCAAAAGTTGACTAAGTGTTGGTAGTAAGCTGATTGGTCAGTTGTTTGAGCCAGTAAAGGGTGGCTTTGTTATTCTTGGGTTTAGGAATTACTTTTGCTTCAAGGCCTGGGGGCACACACTTTCCTGTATTCTTACATTGAACAGATGGCCAATAGATGTGGCAATACAGTCTACTATCATCCTCAGTCATTTTCCATCCAAGTTGTCAGACCCAGGTGGCTTGTCCTTGTTGAATGTCACCTCTTCCGCACTCACTTTACGGAATTCAAAATTACAACGCCTGTCTTTCACAATTTGGTCAGTTCTGAATGGATGTGTAGATTCAGAGTGTTTGTTGTTCTCAGCCAATCAGATGCTCTCATTCTACTTCATTGTGTTTCATTATCCTCGTACTATGCTTGTGTAAAGGACGTCACGCTGCTTGCTTTGCGATGAAGCACTTCCTTCTGATTCGGATCACATCGAGGCTCGATACCAGGACCTCTGCCTTGCCAGTTAAATGGAACTAAATGTCAACCGGAAATGTAATCTAGGTCATCTCCAATAAGTAATTATTTAATTTATCACGCATACTCCAAGAAAGGTTATAATATCACCTTTCTGGTAGAAATAGATATAATCTCACCTTTCTGGTAGAAATAGATAGGTATAGTCTCACCTTTCTGGTAGAAATAGTTAGAATCTAACCTTTCTGGTAGAAATAGATAGGTATAGTCTCACCTTTCTGGTAGAAAAAGGTATAGTCTCACCTTTCTGGTAGAAATAGATAGGTATAGTCTCACCTTTCTGGTAGAAATAGTTAGAATCTAACCTTTCTGGTAGAAATAGTTTGCTGAGGTGTAATCACTTTCAGGACACAAGCTGAAGTGCACAGTACAAATATGATAAATAAAATAAAATAAAATAAATGATAAAAATATTAAATGTTTTATATGATGTATTTTGTATTCAACAAAACTGTATGAATAAGGCTTGAAATGACTGATATGCTTTCTAGGTACAGTATAATCAAATTATACTGTATTTGGCTCCATCCATCTTCCCATCAATTTTAACCATCTTCCCTGTCCCTGCTGAAGAAAAGCAGGCCCAAACCATGATGCTGCCACCACCATGTTTGACAGTGGGGATGGTGTGTTCAGGGTGATGAGCTGTGTTGCTTTTACGCCAAACATAACATTTTGCATTGTTGCCAAAAAGTTCAATTTTGGTTTCATCTGACCAGAGCAACTTCTTCCACATGTTTAGTGTGTCTCCCAGGTGGCTTGTGGCAAACATTAAACAACACTTTTTATGGATATCTTTAAGAAATGGCTTTCTTCTTGCCACTCTTCCATAAAGGCCAGATTTGTGCAATATACGACTGATTGTTGTCCTATGGACAGAGTCTCCCACCTCAGCTGTAGATCTCTGCAGTTCATCCAGAGTGATCATGGGCCTCTTGGCTGCATCTCTGATCAGTCTTCTCCTTGTATGAGCTGAAAGTTTAGAGGGACGGCCAGGGGCTCATAGGGCCAAAGCACTACTTCTAGCCAGGGCTCATAGGGCCAAAGCACTACTTCTAGCCAGGGCTCATAGGGCCAAAGTACTGCAGTACTTCTAGCCAGGGCTCATAGGGCCAAAGCACTGCAGTACTTCTAGCCAGGGCTCATAGGGCCAAAGTACTGCACTACTTCTAGCCAGGGCTCATAGGGCCAAAGTACTGCACTATATTTGAGAGCTTCAAGTTCCTTGGTGTCCACATCACCAACAAACTAACATGGTCCATGCACACCATGACAGTCGTGAAGAGGGCATGACAAAACCTATTCCCCTCAGGAAACTAAAAAGATTTGGCATAGGTCCTGAGATCCTCAAAAGGTTCTACAGCTGCACCATCGAGAGCATCTTGACTGGTTGCATCACCGCCTGGTATGGCAACTGCTGGGCCTCCGACCGCAAGGCACTACAGAGGGTAGTGCGTACGGCCCAGTACATCACTGGGGCCAAGACACTACAGAGGGTAGTGCGTAAGGCCCAGTACAACACTGGGGCCAAGACACTACAGAGGGTAGTGCGTACGGCCCAGTACATCACTGGGGCCAAGACACTACAGAGGGCAGTGCGTACGGCCCAGTACATCACTGGGGCCAAGACACTACAGAGGGTAGTGCGTACGGCCCAGTACATCACTGGGGCCAAGACACTACAGAGGGTAGTGCGTACGGCCCAGTACATCACTGGGGCCAAGCCACTACAGAGGGTAGTGCGTACGGCCCAGTACATCACTGGGGCCAAGACACTACAGAGGGTAGTGGGTACGGCCCAGTACATCCCTGGGGCCAAGACACTACAGAGGGTAGTGCGTACGGCCAAGTACATCCCTGGGTCCAAGACACTACAGAGGGTAGTGCGTACGGCCCAGTACATCACTGGGGCCAAGACACTACAGAGGGTAGTGTGTACGGCCCAGTACATCACTGGGGCCAAGACACTACAGAGGGTAGTGGGTACGGCCCAGTACATCACTGGGGCCAAGACACTACAGAGGGTAGTGCGTACGGCCCAGTACATCACTGGAACCAAGACACTACAGAGGGTAGTGCGTACGGCTCAGTACATCACTGGAACCAAGACACTACAGAGGGTAGTGCGTACGGCCCAGTACATCACTGGAACCAAGACACTACAGAGGGTAGTGCGTACGGCCCAGTACATCACTGGAACCAAGACACTACAGAGGGTAGTGCGTACGGCCCAGTACATCACTGGAGCCAAGCTTCCTGCCCTGGTCATAGACTGTTCTCTCTGCTACCGCACGGCAAGCGGTACCGGAGCGCCACGTCTAGGTCCAAGAGGCTTCTAAACAGCTTCTACACCCACACCATAAGACTCCTGAACATTTAATCAAATGGCTACCCAGACTATTTGCATTGCCCCCCCCTCTCTTCTACACTGCTGCTACTCTCTGTCGTCATCTATGCATAGTCACTTAATTAACTCTACCTACATGTACATATTACCTCAACTAACCGGTGCCTCCACATTGACTCTGCACCTTTACCCCCCTGTACATAGTCTTGCAGTTTTACTGCTGCTCTTTAATTACTTGTTACTTTTATTTCTTATTCATTTTATACATGTTTTAATTAAATCGCATTGTTGGTTAAGGGCTCGTAAGTCAGCATTTCACTGTGAGGTCTACTACACCTGTTGTATTCATCATTTCACTGTGAGGTCTACTACACCTGTTGTATTCATCATTTCACTGTGAGGTCTACTACACCTGTTGTATTCAGCATTTCACTGTGAGGTCTACTACACCTGTTGTGTTCAGCATTACACTGTGAGGTCTACTACACCTGTTGTATTCAGCATTTCACTGTGAGGTCTACTACACCTGTTGTATTCAGCATTTCACTGTGAGGTCTACTACACCTGTTGTATTCAGCATTTCACTGTGAGGTCTACTACACCTGTTGTATTCAGCATTTCACTGTGAGGTCTACTACACCTGTTGTATTCAGCATTTCACTGTGAGGTCTACTACACCTGTTGTATTCAGCATTTCACTGTGAGGTCTACTACACCTGTTGTATTCAGCATTTCACTGTGAGGTCTACTACACCTGTTGTATTCAGCATTTCACTGTGAGGTCTACTACACCTGTTGTATTCAGCATTTCACTGTGAGGTCTACTACACCTGTTGTATTCAGCATTTCACTGTGAGGTCTACTACACCTGTTGTATTCAGCATTTCACTGTGAGGTCTACTACACCTGTTGTATTCAGCATTTCACTGTGAGGTCTACTACACCTGTTGTATTCAGCATTTCACTGTGAGGTCTACTACACCTGTTGTATTCATCATTTCACTGTAAGGTCTACTACACCTGTTGTATTCAGCATTTCACTGTGAGGTCTACTACACCGAGTTGTATTCAGCATTTCACTGTGAGGTCTACTACACCTGTTGTATTCAGCATTTCACTGTGAGGTCTACTACACCTGTTGTATTCAGCATTTCACTGTGAGGTCTACTACACCTGTTGTATTCAGCATTTCACTGTAAGGTCTACTACACCTGTTGTATTCAGCATTTCACTGTAAGGTCTACTACACCTGTTGTATTCAGCATTTCACTGTGAGGTCTACTACACCTGTTGTATTCAGCATTTCACTGTAAGGTCTACTACACCTGTTGTATTCATCATTTCACTGTGAGGTCTACTACACCTGTTGTATTCAGCATTTCACTGTGAGGTCTACTACACCTGTTGTATTCAGCATTTCACTGTGAGGTCTACTACACCTGTTGTATTCATCATTTCACTGTGAGGTCTACTACACCTGTTGTATTCATCATTTCACTGTGAGGTCTACTACACCTGTTGTATTCATCATTTCACTGTGAGGTCTACTACACCTGTTGTATTCATCATTTCACTGTGAGGTCTACTACACCTGTTGTATTCAGCATTTCACTGTGAGGTCTACTACACCTGTTGTATTCATCATTTCACTGTGAGGTCTACTACACCTGTTGTATTCAGCATTTCACTGTGAGGTCTACTACACCTGTTGTGTTCAGCATTTCACTGTGAGGTCTACTACACCTGTTGTATTCATCATTTCACTGTGAGGTCTACTACACCTGTTGTATTCAGCATTTCACTGTGAGGTCTACTACACCTGTTGTATTCAGCATTTCACTGTGAGGTCTACTACACCTGTTGTATTCAGCATTTCACTGTAGGTCTACTACACCTGTTGTATTCAGCATTTCACTGTAAGGTCTACTACACCTGTTGTATTCAGCATTTCACTGTGAGGTCTACTACACCTGTTGTGTTCATCATTTCACTGTAAGGTCTACTACACCTGTTGTATTCATCATTTCACTGTGAGGTCTACTACACCTGTTGTATTCAGCATTTCACTGTGAGGTCTACTACACCTGTTGTATTCAGCATTTCACTGTGAGGTCTACTACACCTGTTGTATTCATCATTTCACTGTGAGGTCTACTACACCTGTTGTATTCATCATTTCACTGTGAGGTCTACTACACCTGTTGTATTCGGCATTTCACTGTAAGGTCTACTACACCTGTTGTGTTCAGCATTTCACTGTGAGGTCTACTATACCTGTTGTATTCAGCATTTCACTGTGAGGTCTACTACACCTGTTGTATTCATCATTTCACTGTGAGGTCTACTACACCTGTTGTATTCATCATTTCACTGTAAGGTCTACTACACCTGTTGTATTCATCATTTCACTGTGAGGTCTACTACACCTGTTGTATTCATCATTTCACTGTGAGGTCTACTACACCTGTTGTATTCATCATTTCACTGTGAGGTCTACTACACCTGTTGTGTTCAGCATTTCACTGTGAGGTCTACTACACCTGTGGTATTCAGCATTTCACTGTAAGGTCTACCTACACCTGTTGTATTCATCATTTCACTGTAAGGTCTACTACACCTGTTGTATTCATCATTTCACTGTAAGGTCTACTACACCTGTTGTATTCATCATTTCACTGTGAGGTCTACTACACCTGTTGTATTCATCATTTCACTGTGAGGTCTACTACACCTGTTGTATTCAGCATTTCACGGTGAGGTCTACTACACCTGTTGTATTCAGCATTTCACTGTGAGGTCTACTACACCTGTTGTGTTCAGTATTTCACTGTAGGTCTACTACACCTGTTGTATTCAGCATTTCACTGTGAGGTCTACTACACCTGTTGTATTCAGCATTTCACTGTCAGGTCTACTACACCTGTTGTATTCAGCATTTCACTGTCAGGTCTACTACACCTGTTGTATTCATCATTTCACTGTCAGGTCTACTACACCTGTTGTAGTCATCATTTCACTGTCAGGTCTACTACACCTGTTGTATTCAGCATTTCACTGTGAGGTCTACTACACCTGTTGTATTCAGCATTTCACTGTCAGGTCTACTACACCTGTTGTATTCAGCATTTCACTGTCAGGTCTACTACACCTGTTGTATTCATCATTTCACTGTCAGGTCTACTACACCTGTTGTATTCAGCATTTCACTGTCAGGTCTACTACACCTGTTGTATTCATCATTTCACTGTCAGGTCTACTACACCTGTTGTATTCATCATTTCACTGTCAGGTCTACTACACCTGTTGTATTCGGCGCATGTGACTCATACATTTTTATTTGATATAGGGAATAGGTTTTGGATGCACTTCAAGGTTACTTTCATCTCCCGCTGATGTCACTGTAACAACGACGTGGTTTCCACGGAGACTAGGCATCAGTCTGTCTAGGGATCCATTTGGGACGCAGATTCAGAAGGAGAGGCATCTGGACAACAGGTAGGATAAAGCTACTGAGTTCTGTTTCCACGGTTACCATCCACAGCACCCGCGGGTTACTAGTCAGTCAGTCCCTCTCTCTCTCTCCCTAAATCAATGACAGGTCATTATGGGATTTGATCTCTGTGTATCTGAAGGTCTGTTCATGACCAGTGTCTACATAGTGAAAACTAGTCTCTGTCTCTCTCTCTCTCGGTCTGTCTCTCTCTCTCTCTCTCTGTCTCTGTCTCTCTCTCTCTCTCTCTCTCGGTCTGTCTCTCTCTCTCTCTCTCTCTCCCTAAATCAATGACAGGTCATTATGGGGTTTGATCTCTGTGTATCTGAAGGTCTATTCATGACCAGTGTCTACATAGTGAAAACTAGTCTCTGTCTCTCTCTCGGTCTGTCTCTCTCTCTCTCTCTCTCTCTGTCTCTCTCTCTCCCTCCCTCCCAATCTGAAGGTCTGTTCATGACCAGTGTCTACATAGTGAAAACTAGTCTGTCTCTCTCTGTGTATCTGAAGGTCTGTTCATGACCAGTGTCTACATAGTGAAAACTGCAGATTTCCACGTTTTGAACAAAAATATATTTTAAAAAGTACAAAAAGTTCTACCTGATGACATTGTCAAAAGTTGAAACATGAAAAAAGTGTGATTTTCAAACACTAGGAGAATCACAATAAAGTGGGGAAAATACCCTTCCTAAATACCTCTGGCTAGAAACTAGTTTTAATCCTACTCTGTGATGTCACAGAGGCATTTCCTAAATACCTCTGGCTAGAAACTAGTTTTAATCCTACTCTGTGATGTCAGAGAGAGGCATTTCCTAAATACCTCTGACTAGAAACTAGTTTTAATCCTACTCTGTGATGTCACAGAGGCATTTCCTAAATACCTCTGACTAGAAACTAGTTTTAATCCTACTCTGTGATGTCACAGAGAGGCATTTCCTAAATACCTCTGACTAGAAACTAGTTTTAATCCTACTCTGTGATGTCACAGAGAGGCATTTCCTAAATACCTCTGGCTAGAAACTAGTTTTAATCCTACTCTGTGATGTCAGAGAGAGGCATTTCCTAAATACCTCTGGCTAGAAACTAGTTTTAATCCTACTCTGTGATGTCACAGAGGCATTTCCTAAATACCTCTGGCTAGAAACTAGTTTTAATCCTACTCTGTGATGTCACAGAGGCATTTCCTAAATACCTCTGGCTAGAAACTAGTTTTAATCCTACTCTGATGTCACAGAGAGGCATTTCCTAAATACCTCTGGCTAGAAACTAGTTTTAATCCTACTCTGTGATGTCACAGAGAGGCATTTCCTAAATACCTCTGGCTAGAAACTAGTTTTAATCCTACTCTGTGATGTCACAGAGAGGCATTTCCTGAATACCTCTGGCTAGAAACTAGTTTTAATCCTACTCTGTGATGTCACAGAGAGGCATTTCCTAAATACCTCTGGCTAGAAACTAGTTTTAATCCTACTCTGTGATGTCACAGAGAGGCATTTCCTAAATACCTCTGGCTAGAAACTAGTTTTAATCCTACTCTGTGATGTCACAGAGAGGCATTTCCTAAATACCTCTGGCTAGAAACTAGTTTTAATCCTACTCTGTGATGTCACAGAGAGGCATTTCCTAAATACCTCTGACTAGAAACTAGTTTTAATCCTACTCTGTGATGTCACAGAGAGGCATTTCCTAAATACCTCTGGCTAGAAACTAGTTTTAATCCTACTCTGTGATGTCACAGAGAGGCATTTCCTAAATACCTCTGGCTAGAAACTAGTTTTAATCCCACTCTGTGATGTCACAGAGAGGCATTTCCTAAATACCTCTGGCTAGAAACTAGTTTTAATCCTACTCTGTGATGTCACAGAGAGGCATTTCCTAAATACCTCTGGCTAGAAACTAGTTTTAATCCTACTCTGTGATGTCACAGAGAGGCATTTCCTAAATACCTCTGGCTAGAAACTAGTTTTAATCCTACTCTGTGATGTCACAGAGAGGCATTTCCTAAATACCTCTGGCTAGAAACTAGTTTTAATCCTACTCTGTGATGTCACAGAGAGGCATTTCCTAAATACCTCTGGCTAGAAACTAGTTTTAATCCTACTCTGTGATGTCACAGAGAGGCATTTCCTAAATACCTCTGGCTAGAAACTAGTTTTAATCCTACTCTGTGATGTCACAGAGAGGCATTTCCTAAATACCTCTGGCTAGAAACTAGTTTTAATCCTACTCTGTGATGTCACAGAGAGGCATTTCCTAAATACCTCTGGCTAGAAACTAGTTTTAATCCTACTCTGTGATGTCACAGAGAGGCATTTCCTAAATACCTCTGGCTAGAAACTAGTTTTAATCCTACTCTGTGATGTCACAGAGAGGCATTTCCTAAATACCTCTGGCTAGAAACTAGTTTTAATCCTACTCTGTGATGTCACAGAGAGGCATTTCCTAAATACCTCTGGCTAGAAACTAGTTTTAATCCTACTCTGTGATGTCACAGAGAGGCATTTCCTAAATACCTCTGGCTAGAAACTAGTTTTAATCCTACTCTGTGATGTCACAGAGAGGCATTTCCTAAATACCTCTGGCTAGAAACTAGTTTTAATCCTACTCTGTGATGTCACAGAGAGGCATTTCCTAAATACCTCTGGCTAGAAACTAGTTTTAATCCTACTCTGTGATGTCACAGAGAGGCATTTCCTAAATACCTCTGGCTAGAAACTAGTTTTAATCCTACTCTGTGATGTCACAGAGAGGCATTTCCTAAATACCTCTGGCTAGAAACTAGTTTTAATCCTACTCTGTGATGTCACAGAGAGGCATTTCCTAAATACCTCTGGCTAGAAACTAGTTTTAATCCTACTCTGTGATGTCACAGAGAGGCATTTCCTAAATACCTCTGGCTAGAAACTAGTTTTAATCCTACTCTGTGATGTCACAGAGAGGCATTTCCTAAATACCTCTGGCTAGAAACTAGTTTTAATCCTACTCTGTGATGTCACAGAGAGGCATTTCCTAAATACCTCTGGCTAGAAACTAGTTTTAATCCTACTCTGTGATGTCACAGAGAGGCATTTCCTAAATACCTCTGGCTAGAAACTAGTTTTAATCCTACTCTGTGATGTCACAGATGTCACAGGCATTTCCTAAATACCTCTGGCTAGAAACTAGTTTTAATCCTACTCTGTGATGTCACAGAGAGGCATTTCCTAAATACCTCTGGCTAGAAACTAGTTTTAATCCTACTCTGTGATGTCACAGAGAGGCATTTCCTAAATACCTCTGGCTAGAAACTAGTTTTAATCCTACTCTGTGATGTCACAGAGAGGCATTTCCTAAATACCTCTGGCTAGAAACTAGTTTTAATCCTACTCTGTGATGTCACAGAGAGGCATTTCCTAAATACCTCTGGCTAGAAACTAGTTTTAATCCTACTCTGTGATGTCACAGAGAGGCATTTCCTAAATACCTCTGGCTAGAAACTAGTTTTAATCCTACTCTGTGATGTCACAGAGAGGCATTTCCTAAATACCTCTGGCTAGAAACTAGTTTTAATCCTACTCTGTGATGTCACAGAGAGGCATTTCCTAAATACCTCTGGCTAGAAACTAGTTTTAATCCTACTCTGTGATGTCACAGAGAGGCATTTCCTAAATACCTCTGGCTAGAAACTAGTTTTAATCCTACTCTGTGATGTCACAGAGAGGCATTTTTAATCTAAATACCTCTGGCTAGAAACTAGTTTTAATCCTACTCTGTGATGTCACAGAGAGGCATTTCCTAAATACCTCTGGCTAGAAACTAGTTTTAATCCTACTCTGTGATGTCACAGAGAGGCATTTCCTAAATACCTCTGGCTAGAAACTAGTTTTAATCCTACTCTGTGATGTCACAGAGAGGCATTTCCTAAATACCTCTGGCTAGAAACTAGTTTTAATCCTACTCTGTGATGTCACAGAGAGGCATTTCCTAAATACCTCTGGCTAGAAACTAGTTTTAATCCTACTCTGTGATGTCACAGAGAGGCATTTCCTAAATACCTCTGGCTAGAAACTAGTTTTAATCCTACTCTGTGATGTCACAGAGAGGCATTTCCTAAATACCTCTGGCTAGAAACTAGTTTTAATCCTACTCTGTGATGTCACAGAGAGGCATTTCCTAAATACCTCTGGCTAGAAACTAGTTTTAATCCTACTCTGTGATGTCACAGAGAGGCATTTCCTAAATACCTCTGGCTAGAAACTAGTTTTAATCCTACTCTGTGATGTCACAGAGAGGCATTTCCTAAATACCTCTGGCTAGAAACTAGTTTTAATCCTACTCTGTGATGTCACAGAGAGGCATTTCCTAAATACCTCTGGCTAGAAACTAGTTTTAATCCTACTCTGTGATGTCACAGAGAAACTAGGCATTTCCTAAATACCTCTGGCTAGAAACTAGTTTTAATCCTACTCTGTGATGTCACAGAGAGGCATTTCCTAAATACCTCTGGCTAGAAACTAGTTTTAATCCTACTCTGTGATGTCACAGAGAGGCATTTCCTAAATACCTCTGGCTAGAAACTAGTTTTAATCCTACTCTGTGATGTCACAGAGAGGCATTTCCTAAATACCTCTGGCTAGAAACTAGTTTTAATCCTACTCTGTGATGTCACAGAGGCATTTCCTAAATACCTCTGGCTAGAAACTAGTTTTAATCCTACTCTGTGATGTCACAGAGAGGCATTTCCTAAATACCTCTGGCTAGAAACTAGTTTTAATCCTACTCTGTGATGTCACAGAGAGGCATTTCCTAAATACCTCTGGCTAGAAACTAGTTTTAATCCTACTCTGTGATGTCACAGAGAGGCATTTCCTAAATACCTCTGGCTAGAAACTAGTTTTAATCCTACTCTGTGATGTCACAGAGAGGCATTTCCTAAATACCTCTGGCTAGAAACTAGTTTTAATCCTACTCTGTGATGTCACAGAGAGGCATTTCCTAAATACCTCTGGCTAGAAACTAGTTTTAATCCTACTCTGTGATGTCACAGAGAGGCATTTCCTAAATACCTCTGGCTAGAAACTAGTTTTAATCCTAATCTCTGGCTAGAAACTGTGATGTCACAGAGAGGCATTTCCTAAATACCTCTGGCTAGAAACTAGTTTTAATCCTACTCTGTGATGTCACAGAGAGGCATTTCCTAAATACCTCTGGCTAGAAACTAGTTTTAATCCTACTCTGTGATGTCACAGAGAGGCATTTCCTAAATACCTCTGGCTAGAAACTAGTTTTAATCCTACTCTGTGATGTCACAGAGAGGCATTTCCTAAATACCTCTGGCTAGAAACTAGTTTTAATCCTACTCTGTGATGTCACAGAGAGGCATTTCCTAAATACCTCTGGCTAGAAACTAGTTTTAATCCTACTCTGTGATGTCACAGAGAGGCATTTCCTAAATACCTCTGGCTAGAAACTAGTTTTAATCCTACTCTGTGATGTCACAGAGAGGCATTTCCTAAATACCTCTGGCTAGAAACTAGTTTTAATCCTACTCTGTGATGTCACAGAGAGGCATTTCCTAAATACCTCTGGCTAGAAACTAGTTTTAATCCTACTCTGTGATGTCACAGAGAGGCATTTCCTAAATACCTCTGGCTAGAAACTAGTTTTAATCCTACTCTGTGATGTCACAGAGAGGCATTTCCTAAATACCTCTGGCTAGAAACTAGTTTTAATCCTACTCTGTGATGTCACAGAGAGGCATTTCCTAAATACCTCTGGCTAGAAACTAGTTTTAATCCTACTCTGTGATGTCACAGAGAGGCATTTCCTAAATACCTCTGGCTAGAAACTAGTTTTAATCCTACTCTGTGATGTCACAGAGAGCATTTCCTAAATACCTCTGGCTAGAAACTAGTTTTAATCCTACTCTGTGATGTCACAGAGAGGCATTTCCTAAATACCTCTGGCTAGAAACTAGTTTTAATCCTACTCTGTGATGTCACAGAGAGGCATTTCCTAAATACCTCTGGCTAGAAACTAGTTTTAATCCTACTCTGTGATGTCACAGAGAGGCATTTCCTAAATACCTCTGGCTAGAAACTAGTTTTAATCCTACTCTGTGATGTCACAGAGAGGCATTTCCTAAATACCTCTGGCTAGAAACTAGTTTTAATCCTACTCTGTGATGTCACAGAGAGGCATTTCCTAAATACCTCTGGCTAGAAACTAGTTTTAATCCTACTCTGTGATGTCACAGAGAGGCATTTCCTAAATACCTCTGGCTAGAAACTAGTTTTAATCCTACTCTGTGATGTCACAGAGAGGCATTTCCTAAATACCTCTGGCTAGAAACTAGTTTTAATCCTACTCTGTGATGTCACAGAGAGGCATTTCCTAAATACCTCTGGCTAGAAACTAGTTTTAATCCTACTCTGTGATGTCACAGAGAGGCATTTCCTAAATACCTCTGGCTAGAAACTAGTTTTAATCCTACTCTGTGATGTCACAGAGAGGCATTTCCTAAATACCTCTGGCTAGAAACTAGTTTTAATCCTACTCTGTGATGTCACAGAGAGGCATTTCCTAAATACCTCTGGCTAGAAACTAGTTTTAATCCTACTCTGTGATGTCACAGAGAGGCATTTCCTAAATACCTCTGGCTAGAAACTAGTTTTAATCCTACTCTGTGATGTCACAGAAACTAGTTTTAATCCTACTCTGTGGCATTTCCTAAATACCTCTGGCTAGAAACTAGTTTTAATCCTACTCTGTGATGTCACAGAGAGCATTTCCTAAATACCTCTGGCTAGAAACTAGTTTTAATCCTACTCTGTGATGTCACAGAGAGGCATTTCCTAAATACCTCTGGCTAGAAACTAGTTTTAATCCTACTCTGTGATGTCACAGAGGGCATTTCCTAAATACCTCTGGCTAGAAACTAGTTTTAATCCTACTCTGTGATGTCACAGAGAGGCATTTCCTAAATACCTCTGGCTAGAAACTAGTTTTAATCCTACTCTGTGATGTCACAGAGAGGCATTTCCTAAATACCTCTGGCTAGAAACTAGTTTTAATCCTACTCTGTGATGTCACAGAGAGGCATTTCCTAAATACCTCTGGCTGGCTAGAAACTAGTTTTAATCCTACTCTGTGATGTCACAGAGAGGCATTTCCTAAATACCTCTGGATAGAAACTAGTTTTAATCCTACTCTGTGATGTCACAGAGAGGCATTTCCTAAATACCTCTGGCTAGAAACTAGTTTTAATCCTACTCTGTGATGTCACAGAGAGGCATTTCCTAAATACCTCTGGCTAGAAACTAGTTTTAATCCTACTCTGTGATGTCACAGAGAGGCATTTCCTAAATACCTCTGGCTAGAAACTAGTTTTAATCCTACTCTGTGATGTCACAGAGGCATTTCCTAAATACCTCTGGCTAGAAACTAGTTTTAATCCTACTCTGTGATGTCACAGAGAGGCATTTCCTAAATACCTCTGGCTAGAAACTAGTTTTAATCCTACTCTGTGATGTCACAGAGGCATTTCCTAAATACCTCTGGCTAGAAACTAGTTTTAATCCTACTCTGTGATGTCACAGAGAGGCATTTCCTAAATACCTCTGGCTAGAAACTAGTTTTAATCCTACTTTTAATCCTACTCTGTGATGTCACAGAGAGGCATTTCCTAAATACCTCTGGATGGAAACTAGTTTTAATCCTACTCTGTGATGTCACAGAGAGGCATTTCCTAAATACCTCTGGCTAGAAACTAGTTTTAATCCTACTCTGTGATGTCACAGAGAGGCATTTCCTAAATACCTCTGGCTAGAAACTAGTTTTAATCCTACTCTGTGATGTCACAGAGAGGCATTTCCTAAATACCTCTGGCTAGAAACTAGTTTTAATCCTACTCTGTGATGTCACAGAGAGGCATTTCCTAAATACCTCTGGCTAGAAACTAGTTTTAATCCTACTCTGTGATGTCACAGAGAGGCATTTCCTAAATACCTCTGGCTAGAAACTAGTTTTAATCCCACTCTGTGATGTCACAGAGAGGCATTTCCTAAATACCTCTGGCTGGAAACTAGTTTTAATCCTACTCTGTGATGTCACAGAGAGGCATTTCCTAAATACCTCTGGCTACAAACTAGTTTTAACTAGTTTTAATCCTACTCTGTGATGTCACAGAGAGGCATTTCCTAAATACCTCTGGCTAGAAACTAGTTTTAATCCTACTCTGTGATGTCACAGAGGCATTTCCTAAATACCTCTGGCTAGAAACTAGTTTTAATCCTACTCTGTGATGTCACAGAGGCATTTCCTAAATACCTCTGGCTAGAAACTAGTTTTAATCCTACTCTGTGATGTCACAGAGAGGCATTTCCTAAATACCTCTGGCTAGAAACTAGTTTTAATCCTACTCTGTGATGTCACAGAGAGGCATTTCCTAAATACCTCTGGCTAGAAACTAGTTTTAATCCCACTCTGTGATGTCACAGAGAGGCATTTCCTAATACCTATGGATGGAAACTAGTTTTAATCCTACTCTGTGATGTCACAGAGAGGCATTTCCTAAATACCTCTGGCTAGAAACTAGTTTTAATCCTACTCTGTGATGTCACAGAGGCATTTCCTAAATACCTCTAGCTAGAAACTAGTTTTAATCCTACTCTGTGATGTCACAGAGGCATTTCCTAAATACCTCTGGCTAGAAACTAGTTTTAATCCTACTCTGTGATGTCACAGAGGCATTTCCTAAATACCTCTGGCTAGAAACTAGTTTTAATCCTACTCTGTGATGTCACAGAGGCATTTCCTAAATACCTCTGGCTAGAAACTAGTTTTAATCCTACTCTGTGATGTCACAGAGAGGCATTTCCTAAATACCTCTGGCTAGAAACTAGTTTTAATCCTACTCTGTGATGTCACAGAGGCATTTCCTAAATACCTCTGGCTAGAAACTAGTTTTAATCCTACTCTGTGATGTCACAGAGAGGCATTTCCTGAATACCTCTGGCTAGAAACTAGTTTTAATCCTACTCTGTGATGTCACAGAGGCATTTCCTGAAAAGCTTCCTTCTCTGTTTAATCACAGAAACGTTTACAGTTGAAGTCGGAGGTTTACATACACTTAGGTTGGAGTCATTAAAACTCGCTTTTCAACCACTCAACAAATTTCTTGTCAGTTAGGACATCTACTTTGTGCACGACAAATGTAATTATTCCAACACTTGTTTACAGACAGATTATTTCAACATATAATTCACTGTATAACAATTCCAGTGGGTCAGAAGTTTACATACACTAAGCTGACTGCCTTTAAACAGCTTGGAAAATTCCAGAAAATGATGTCATGGCTTTAGAAGCTTCTGATAGGCTAATTAACATAATTTGAGTCAATTGGAGGTGTACCTGTGGATGTATTTCAAGGCCTACCTTCAAACTCAGTGCCTCTTTGCTTGACATCATGGGAAAATCAAAAGAAATCAGCAAAGAACTCAGAAAATAAATTGTAGACCTCCACAAGTCTGGTTCATCCTTGGGAGCAATTTCCAAATGCCTGAAGGTTCCACATTCATCTGTACAAACAATAGTACGCAAATATAAACACCATGGGACCACGCAGCCATCACACCGCTCAGGAAGGAGATGCGTTCTGTCTCCTAGAGATGAACGTACCTTGGTGCAAAAAGTGCAAATCAATCCCAGAACAACAGCAAAGGACAGTGTGAAGATGCTGGAGGAAACAGGTACAAAAGTATCTATATCCACAGTAAAACTAATCCTATATCGACATAACCTGAAAGGCCGCTCAGCAAGGAAGAAGCCACTGCTCCAAAATATCCATAAAAAAGCCAGTCTTCAGTTTGCAACTGCACATGGGGACAAAGATCATACTTCTTGGAGAACACCATCTCAACCGTGAAGCAAGGGAGTGGCAGCATCATGTTGTGGGAGTGGCAGCATCATGTTGTGGGAGTGGCAGCATCATGTTGTGGGAGTGGCAGCATCATGTTGTGGGAGTGGCAGCATCATGTTGTGGGAGTGGCAGCATCATGTTGTGGGAGTGGCAGCATCATGTTGTGGGAGTGGCAGCATCATGTTGTGGGAGTGGCAGCATCATGTTGTGGGGGTGGCAGCATCATGTTGTGGGGGTGGCAGCATCATGCAGCGGGGGTGCTTTGCTGCAGGAGGGACTGGTGCACTTCACAAAATAAATGGCATCGTGAGGTAGGAAAATTATGTGGATATATTGAAGCAACATCTCAAGACATCAGTCAGGAAGTTAAAGCTTGGTCGCAAATGGACAATGACCCCATGCATACTTCCAAAGTTGTGGCAAAATGGCTTAAGGACAACAAAGTCAAGGTATTGGAGTGGCCATCACAAAGCCCTGACCTCAATCCCGTAAAAAAATTGTGTTCAGAACTGAAAAAGCGTGTGCGAGCAAGGAGGCCTACAAACCTGACTCAGCTCTGTCAGGAGGAATGGGACAAAATTCACCCAACTTATTGTGGGAAACTTGTGGAAGGCTACCCAAAACGTTTGACCCATGTTAAACAATTTAAAGGCAATGATACCAAATTGTCACATTCTGACCTTAGTTCTTTTGTTACATCTTTGTTTTAGTATGGTCAGGGCGTGAGTTGGGTGGGTTGTCTATGTGGTGTTTTTGTGTTTGGCCTGGTATGGTTCTCAATCAGAGGCAGGTGTCGTTAGTTGTCTCTGATTGAGAATCATACTTAGGCAGCCTTTTCCCACCTGTGTGGTGTGGGTGATTGTATCTGCACCAGACAGAACTGTTTCAGGTTTCGTTCGTTCACTTTGTTGTTTTTGTTCAGTGTTCTATTACGTTATTAAAATATGGACCCTGACCAGGCTGCCCATTGGTCCTCACCTTCTACCACCGCCAACGGCCGTTACACAACTACTCATTGAGTGAATGTGAACTTCTGACCGGCTGGGAATGTGATGAAAGAAATAAAAGCTGAAATAAATAATTCTCTCTACCATTATTCAAATAAAGTGGTGATCCTAACTGACATAAAACAGGGAATTTTTACAGGGATTAAATGTCAGGAATTGTGAAGAACTGAGATTAAATCTATTGGCTATGGTGTATGTAAACGTCCAACTTCAAACGTAGGTAGAGACTGCCCGGAATCAGATCCTCCTCCTCCTCAACAGAGCCCTCTGTAAATAGAGAATCAGGTCCTCCTCACCAGAGCCAACTGTAAATAGAGAATCAGGTCCTCCTCAACAGAGCCCACTGTAAACAGAGAATCAGGTCCTCCTCCTCCTCAACAGGGACCACTGTAAATAGATAATCAGGTCCTCCTCAACAGAGCCCACTGTAAAACAGAGAATCAGGTCCTCCTCCTCTACCTCAACAGGGCCCACTGTAAACAGAGAATCAGGTCCTCCTCAACAGAGCCCACTGTAAAACAGTGAATCAGGTCCTCCTCAACAGAGCCCACTGTAAACAGAGAATCAGGTCCTCCTCAACAGAGCCCACTGTAAACAGAGAATCAGGTCCTCCTCCTCTACCTCAACAGGGCCCACTGTAAACAGAGAATCAGGTCCTCCTCAACAGAGCCCACTGTAAACAGAGAATCAGGTCCTCCTCAACAGGGCCCACTGTAAACAGAGAATCAGGTCCTCCTCAACAGGGCCCACTGTAAACAGAGAATCAGGTCCCCCTCCTCCTTAACAGAGCACAGTGGTAGCATAGGGAGGGTTGGCAATGAGAGACTGTGGCTCTGGTCTAAAGTGGTGCACTATATAGGGAATAGGGTGTCATAGGGCTCTGGTCTAATGTAGTGCACTATATAGGGAATAGGAATCTGGTCTATAGTAGTACCACTATATAGGGACTAGGGCTCTGGTCTATAGTAGTACCACTATATAAGGAATAGGGCTCTGGTCTATAGTAGTACCACTATATAGGGAATAGGGCTCTGGTCTATAGTAGTACTACTATATAGGGAATAGGGCTCTGGTCTATAGTAGTACCACTATATAGGGAATAGGGCTCTGGTCTATAGTAGTACCACTATATAGGGAATAGGGCTCTGGTCTATAGTAGTACCACTATATAGGAATAGGGCTCTGGTCTATAGTAGTACCACTATATAGGGAATAGGGCTCTGGTCTATAGTAGTACCACTATATAGGGAATATGGCTCTGGTCTATAGTAGTACCACTATATAGGGAATAGGGCTCTGGTCTATAGTAGTTCACTACATAGGGAATGGGGCTCTGGTCTATAGTAGTACCACTATATAGGGAATAGGGCTCTGGTCTATAGTAGTACCACTATATAGGGAATAGGGCTCTGGTCTATAGTAGTACCACTATATAGGGAATAGGGCTCTGGTCTATAGTAGTACCACTATATAGGGAATAGGGTGCCATTTGAGACTCATCCTGTACCTCAGCAGTGGGAGGTAATTCACCACCCAACCATGACACTCTGGGGCGTCCAAACCTGGTCCCAGAACAGCCGCATCTCTGTCAATCAAATAAATGAGGCAGCGAATATAACGGACCTCCAGAAACCTGTCAGTCGGTTGTTCCATTGTGTCATTTAGCTCATGGTAAGACTAGATATGTATCGACAGAGATTGTTTCTATGAATGGATCACTAGATAGTCCTGTTGTATCACTAGATAGTTAGTCCTGTTGTATCAATAGATAGTTAGTCCTGTTGTATCACTAGATAGTTAGTCCTGTTGTGTCACTAGATAGTTAGTCCTGTTGTGTCACTAGATAGTTAGTCCTGTTGTATCACTAGATAGTTAGTCCTGTTGTGTCACTAGATAGTTAGTCCTGTTGTGTCACTAGATAGTTAGTCCTGTTGTATCACTAGATAGTTAGTCCTGTTGTGTCACTAGATAGTTAGTCCTGTTGTGTCACTAGATAGTTAGTCCTGTTGTATCACTAGATAGTTAGTCCTGTTGTGTCACTAGATAGTTAGTCCTGTTGTGTCACTAGATAGTTAGTCATGTTGTATCACTAGATAGTTAGTCCTGTTGTGTCACTAGATAGTTAGTCCTGTTGTATCACTAGATAGTTAGTCCTGTTGTCATAATAAATGGCACTTGGACACAAGAACAGCACGTTTAATAATTTGACCAACACATAGGCCTACACTACCACTACTACACAGCCTTATAGGCCTACACTACCACTACTACACAGCCTTATAGGCCTACACTACCACTACTACACAGCCTTATAGGCCTACACTACCACTACTACACAGCCTTATAGGCCTACACTACCACACTACCACTACTACACAGCCTTATAGGCCTACACTACCACACTACCACTACCACACTACCACTACTAAACAGCCTTATAGGCCTACACTACCACACTACCACTACTACACAGCATTATAGGCCTACACTACCACACTACCACTACCACTACTAAACAGCCTTATAGGCCTACACTACCACAACTACACAGCCTTATAGGCCTACACTACCACACTACACATCCTTATAGGCCTACACTACCACACAGCCTTATAGGCCTACACTACCACACTACCACTACTACACAGCCTTATAGGCCTACACTACCACACTACTACACTGCCTTATAGGCCTACACTACCACTACTACCACTACTACAGCCTTATAGGCCTACACTACCACTACTACAGCCTTATAGGCCTACACTACCACTACTACAGCCTTATAGGCCTACACTACCACTACTACAGCCTTTTAGGCCTACACTACCACACTACCACTACTACACTACCACACTACCACTACTACAGCCTTATAGGCCTACACTACCACAGCCTTATAGGCCTACACTACCCCACTACCACTACTACAGCCTTATAGGTCTACACTACCACACAGCCTTATAGGCCTACACTACTACAACTACACAGCCTTATAGGCCTACACTACCACAGCCTTATAGGCCTACACTACCACACTACCACTACTACAGCCTTATAGGCCTACACTACCACACAGCCTTATAGGCCTACACTACCACACTGCCACTACTACACTGCCTTATAGGCCTAAACTACCACACTACCACACAGCCTTATAGGCCTACACTACCACTACTACTACTACACTGCCTTATAGGCCTACACTACCACAACCACTACTACACTACCACACTATCACACAGCCTTATAGGCCTACACTACCACTACTACACTGCCTTATAGGCCTACACTACCACACTACCACTATTACACAGCCTTGTAGGCCTACACTACCACACTACCACTACTACACAGCCTTATAGGCCTACACTACCACACTACCACTACTACACAGCCTTATAGGCCTACACTACCACTACTACACTGCCTTATAGGCCTACACTACCACTACCACACAGCCTTATAGGCCTACACTACCACAACTACACAGCCTTGTGTACCACGGAACGTGTGTCATTCAACAACGATCGGTGTCGTACATGACATCATCTTATGCAACATCCTCGTGCAAAAGAAACGTCTCTTCTGTATGGATCAACTGATGAGCATAGCGTTAGGACAGTTTCCTGTCTCGCTGAACGGCTGAGTCCCCATTGTTATGCAGACTGTCCTGCTGGTTCTTCAGTCACACAGACAAGTGCTCTCAGGATGTTGTGAGAGTGGAAGCTTCACACAGGATTGCAATCAGACAGAAGGAAAAGGTTGAAGAGGAATACAGTCTTCCCAAATGGGACACTTATCCCTATATAGTGCACTACTTTAGACCAGGACCCTTATCCCTATATTAGTGCATTACTTTAGACCAGGACCCTTATCCCTATATAGTGTATTATATAATGTATTGCTTTAGACCAGGACCCTTATCCCTATATAGTGCACTACTATAGACCAGGACCCTTATCCCTATATAGTGCACTACTATAGACCAGGACCCTTATCCCTATATAACCTCACACTCAATGTCAACTACACCACCCGATGTCACAGGAAGGCCATAAAGATCATCAAGGACAGCAACCACCCGAGGCACTGCCTGTTCACCCCGCTATCATCCAGAAGGCGAGGTCAGTACAGGTGCATCAAAGCTGGGACCGAGAGACTGAAAAACAGCTTCTATCTCAAGGCTATCAGACTGTTAAACAGCAACCACTAACATTGAGTGGCTGCTGCCAACACACTGACTCAACTCCAGCCACTTTAATAATGGGAATTGATGGGAAATGATGTAAAATATATCACTAGCCACTTCAAACAATGCTACCTAATATAATGTTTACATACCCTACATTATTCATCTCATATGCATATGTATATACTGTACTCTATATCATCGACTGTATCCTTATGTAATACATGTATCACTAGCCACTTTAACTATGCCACTTTGTTTACATACTCATCTCATATGTATATACTGTACTCGATACCATCTACTGTATCTTGCCTATGCTGCTCTGTACCATCACTCATTCATATATCTTTATGTACATATTCTTTATCCCCTTACACTTATGTCTATAAGGTAGTAGTTTTGGAATTGTTAGCAAGGTTACTTGTTGGTTATTACTGCATTGTCGGAACTAGAAGCACAAGCATTTCGCTACACTCGCACTAACATCTGCTAACCATGTGTATGTGACAAATAAATTTGATTTGATAGTGCACTACTTTAGACCAGGACCCTTATCCCTATATAGTGCACTACTTTAGACCAGGACCCTTATCCCTATATAGTGCACTACTTTAGACCAGGACCCTTATCCCTATATAGTGGTACTACTTTAGACCAGAGACCTATTCCCTATATAGTGGTACTACTATAGACCAGAGCCCTATTCCCTATATAGTGGTACTACTATAGACCAGAGCCCTATTCCCTATATAGTGGTACTACTATAGACCAGAGCCCTATTCCCTATATAGTGCATTACTTTAGACCAGAGACCTATTCCCTATATAGTGGCACTACTATAGACCAGAGACCTATTCCCTATATTGTGCACTACTTTAGACCAGAGACCTATTCCCTATATAGTGCACTACTTTAGACCAGAGACCTATTCCCTATATAGTGCATTACTTTAGACCAGAGACCTTTTCCCTATATAGTGCATTACTTTTGACCAGGGCCTGTATGGAATAGACTGCCATTTGGGACTCTCACTGTTTCCAATGAGAAGGACTGGTTTTGACTGCATTTGTCTGTTTTGTTTGGGTGTAGAAATCCATTTTTTTTTAAATAAAATTTGCTTCTAATTTTTTTCCTTTCTAGTTTCTGTTGTTCTGCTTCTCGGTGCGAATGTACCAGGTGAATCTCAGATTACTTCGCCAAACACTCACCGTCCAATCAAATCTCACAACAGAAAAGGTGGACTGTCGACCAATCAAATTTCAGATCAAAGCAGGTGTGGAAAACCCCCCGTGGGGTTTATGTCAACTGGACATCAAAAGTGGAAAATGTTTGCATTTTAGCTAACTTTTTCCTAACCTTAACCTAATTCTACTAACCTGCTGTCTGTTCACACTGCTTTGCTTTATCTTGGCCAGGTCGCAGTTGCAAATGAGAACTTGTTCTCAACTAGCCTACCTGGTTAAATAAAGGTGTTCTCAACTGGCCTACCTGGTTAAATAAAGGTGTTCTCAACTAGCCTACCTGGTTAAATAAAGGTGTTCTCTACTGGCCTACCTGGTTAAATAAAGGTGTTCAACTTGCCTACCTGGTTAAATAAAGGTGTTCTCAACTAGCCTACCTGGTTAAATAAAGGTGTTCTCAACTAGCCTACCTGGTTAAATAAAGGTGTTCTCAACTGGCCTACCTGGTTAAATAAAGGTGTTCTCAACTAGCCTACCTGGTTAAATAAAGGTGTTCTCTACTGGCCTACCTGGTTAAATAAAGGTGTTCAACTTGCCTACCTGGTTAAATAAAGGTAAAATAAATATAAATAAATAAAACCCGCTATGTAACCTGCCGTGTTAATTCTCCTAACCTGCCGTGTTAATTCTCCTAACCTGCCGTTTTAATTCTCCTAACCTGCCGTGTTAATTCTCCTAACCTGCCGTGTTAATTCTCCTAACATGCAGTGTTAATTCTCCTAACCTGCTCCGAAAGGTCAAATCTGCCATAAACTGTACTCTATCTCGTCAAAACCCCTGTGGCTTCAAAACGTAGAAGTTTCTGCAGCCCACTCTGAAATTTAACCCACTCTGATGCTGAGGTGTCTGTTAAACAGCCCACTCTGAAATTTAACCCACTCTGATGCTGAGGTGTCTGTTAAACAGCCCACTCTGAAATTTAACCCACTCTGATGCTGAGGTGTCTGTTAAACAGCCCACTCTCACATCTAACCCACTCTGATGCTGAGGTGTTTGTCTGTTAAACAGCCCACTCTGACATCTAACCCACTCTGATGCTGAGGTGTCTGTTAAACAGCTCACTCTGACATCTAACCCACTCTGACATCCAACCCACTCTGATGCTGAGGTGTCTGTTAAACAGCCCACTCTGACATCTAACCCACTCTGACATCCAACCCACTCTGATGCTGAGGTGTCTGTTAAACAGCCCACTCTGAAATCTAACCCACTCTGATGCTGAGGTGTCTGTATGTTAAACAGCCCAGTCTGATGCTTGAGATGTGTCTCTTGTTGTTGTCATGACTTACCTGGAACACCTATTGAGAGGTGTCTCTTGTTGTCATGACTTACCTGGACCACCTATTGAGATGTTTCTCTTGTTGTCATGACTTACCTGGAACACCTATTGAGAGGTCTCTCTTGTTGTCATGACTTACCTGGAACACCTATTGAGAGGTGTCTCTTGTTGTCATGACTTACCTGGAACACCTATTGAGATGTTTCATGTCATGACATACCTGGAACACCTATTGAGATGTGTCTCTTGTTGTCATGACTTAGCTGGTGGTCGTGCAGCTTGTGTCTCCTGTTGTCATGACTTACCTGGTGGTCGTGCAGCTTGTGTCTCCTGTTGTCATGACTTACCTGGTGGTCGTGCAGCTTGTGTCTCCTGTTGTCATGACTTACCTGGTGGTCGTGCAGCTTGTGTCTCTTGTTGTCATTACTTACCTGGAACACCTATTGAGATGTTTCTCTTGTTGTCATGACTTACCTGGAACACCTATTGAGATTTATCTCTTGTTGTCATTACTTACCCGGAACACCTATTGAGATGTGTCTCTTGTTGCCATGACTTACCTGGAACACCTATTGAGATGTGTCTCTTGTTGTCATGACTTACCTGGTGGTCGTGCAGCTTGTGTCTCCTGTTGTCATGACTTACCTGGTGGTCGTGCAGCTTGTGTCTCCTGTTGTCATGACTTACCTGGAACACCTATTGAGAGGTGTCTCTTGTTGTCATGACTTACCTGGAACACCTATTGAGATGTGTCTCTTGTTGTCATGACTTACCTGGAACACCTATTGAGAGGTGTCTCTTGTTGTCATGACTTACCTGGAACACCTATTGAGATGTTTCATGTCATGACTTACCTGGAACACCTATTGAGATGTGTCTCTTGTTGTCATGACTTAGCTGGTGGTCGTGCAGCTTGTGTCTCCTGTTGTCATGACTTACCTGGTGGTCGTGCAGCTTGTGTCTCCTGTTGTCATGACTTACCTGGTGGTCGTGCAGCTTGTGTCTCCTGTTGTCATGACTTACCTGGTGGTCGTGCAGCTTGTGTCTCTTGTTGTCATTACTTACCTGGAACACCTATTGAGATGTTTCTCTTGTTGTCATGACTTACCTGGAACACCTATTGAGATTTATCTCTTGTTGTCATTACTTACCCGGAACACCTATTGAGATGTGTCTCTTGTTGCCATGACTTACCTGGAACACCTATTGAGATGTGTCTCTTGTTGTCATGACTTACCTGGTGGTCGTGCAGCTTGTGTCTCCTGTTGTCATGACTTACCTGGTGGTCGTGCAGCTTGTGTCTCCTGTTGTCATGACTTACCTGGAACACCTATTGAGAGGTGTCTCTTGTTGTCATGACTTACCTGGAACACCTATTGAGATGTGTCTCTTGTTGTCATGACTTACCTGGAACACCTATTGAGAGGTGTCTCTTGTTGTCATGACTTACCTGGAACACCTATTGAGATGTTTCATGTCATGACTTACCTGGAACACCTATTGAGATGTGTCTCTTGTTGTCATGACTTAGCTGGTGGTCGTGCAGCTTGTGTCTCCTGTTGTCATGACTTACCTGGTGGTCGTGCAGCTTGTGTCTCCTGTTGTCATGACTTACCTGGTGGTCGTGCAGCTTGTGTCTTCTGTTGTCATGACTTACCTGGTGGTCGTGCAGCTTGTGTCTCCTGTTGTCATGACTTACCTGGTGGTCGTGGAACAGCTTGTGTCTCTTGTTGTCATGACTTACCTGGAACACCTATTGAGATGTGCCTCTTGTTGTCATTACTTACCCGGAACACCTATTGAGATGTGTCTCTTGTTGTCATGACTTACCTGGTGGTCGTGCAGCTTGTGTCTCCTGTTGTCATGACTTACCTGGTGGTCGTGCAGCTTGTGTCTCCTGTTGTCATGACTTACCTGGTGGTCGTGCAGCTTGTGTCTCCTGTTGTCATGACTTACCTGGAACACCTATTGAGAGGTGTCTCTTGTTGTCATGACTTACCTGGAACACCTATTGAGATGTGTCTCTTGTTGTCATGACTTACCTGGAACACCTATTGAGAGGTGTCTCTTGTTGTCATGACTTACCTGGAACACCTATTGAGATGTTTCATGTCATGACTTACCTGGAACACCTATTGAGATGTGTCTCTTGTTGTCATGACTTAGCTGGTGGTCGTGCAGCTTGTGTCTCCTGTTGTCATGACTTACCTGGTGGTCGTGCAGCTTGTGTCTCCTGTTGTCATGACTTACCTGGTGGTCGTGCAGCTTGTGTCTCCTGTTGTCATGACTTACCTGGTGGTCGTGCAGCTTGTGTCTCCTGTTGTCATGACTTACCTGGTGGTCGTGCAGCTTGTGTCTCTTGTTGTCATGACTTACCTGGAACACCTATTGAGATGTGCCTCTTGTTGTCATTACTTACCCGGAACACCTATTGAGATGTGTCTCTTGTTGTCATGACTTACCTGGTGGTCGTGCAGCTTGTGTCTCCTGTTGTCATGACTTACCTGGTGGTCGTGCAGCTTGTGTCTCCTGTTGTCATGACTTACCTGGTGGTCGTGCAGCTTGTGTCTCCTGTTGTCATGACTTACCTGGTGGTCGTGCAGCTTGTGTCTCCTGTTGTCATGACTTACCTGGTGGTCGTGCAGCTTGTGTCTCCTGTTGTCATGACTTACCTGGTGGTCGTGCAGCTTGTGTCTCCTGTTGTCATGACTTACCTGGTGGTCGTGCAGCTTGTGTCTCTTGTTGTCATTACTTACCTGGAACACCTATTGAGATGTGTCTCTTGTTGTCATGACTTACCTGGAACACCTCCAGTGCTTCCCACAGTTGTCAAGTCGGCTGGATGTCCTTTGGGTGGTGGGCAATTCTTGATACACACAGGAAACTGTTGAGCATGAAAAACCCAGCAGCTTTGCAGTTCTTGACACACTCAAACCGGTGCGCCTGGCATACTACCCTGTTCAAAGGCATTAAATATTTTGTCTTGCCCATTAACCCTCTGAATGGCACACACACACACACACGTCTCAATTGTCAAGGCTTGAAAATCCTTCTTTAACCCGTCTCCTCCCCTTCCTCTACACCGATTAAAGTGGATTTAACAGGTGACATTAAATGACTTTCACCTGGACTCACCTGGTCAGTCTGTCATGGAAAGGGCAGGTGTTCTTAATGTTTTGTAGACTCAGTGGTTAATGGTGTGATAGTTCTAATGAATGTTTCATACAAAACACACTGATTAAATAAATCTGTACAATCATGGACAGAAATAATACATTGAGAGGTATTTGAAAACTAGATCCATTTCTAGAATTTAATACATTTTTTAGTTAACCTTTGTTTAACTAGGTAAGTCAGTTAAGAACAAATTCTTATTTACAATGACGGCCTAAACCGTCCAAAACCAGCAGCAAGACCTTAGCAGCAGGCCTGTACAGCACAAAACATGGGTCACATCACAAACTTTAGACCAGAGCCCTATGGCACCCTATTCCCTACAGAGTGCACTACTTTAGACCAGAGCCCTATGGCACCCTATTCCCTACATAGTGCACTACTTTAGACCAGAGCCCTATGGCACCCTATTCCCTATATAGTGCACTACTTTAGACCAGAGCCCTATAGGACCCTATTCACTTTATAGTGCACTACTTTAGACCAGTAGTTTGTGTATCTCTGCTGAAAGGTAATTGGGAATAGGGTGCCATTTGAGTGTCAACCCGTCTCTCAGAGCTGACTGCTGGTGCCGGTTCTCAGGCTGGACCGTGTGAAGGGCAGCAGCTGGTTGTATTTGGGTGTGATGGTGATGACAGCAGCAGCGGTGTAGGGGTCCAAGGCTACGATACGGTGCAGTGCCGAACAGCCCTGATGAAGCTCATTAAGGCTCTGGTCTGTCTTCAGGGTCACATCCATCTGACATGACCCCTCCTCTGGGTACATCTCGTCACCTGGTAAGAGAAGGAGACACACACACACACACACACACACACACACACACACACACACACACACACACACACACACGTTAAACAGTAAAACTATCATCTGGCAGTAACCATATCAAATCAGATTGACAGTTTTGACTTCAACATGAGAAGAAAAACCCCCAAATTCACCGGGAGAATAATATAACAAACAAAAAAACAATTAAAAGACCTAAAGATCTCCTTTTCTCTGAAGAAGTAGAGCCCACATCTCTCTCCATGAAAACCTAAAGATCTCCTTTTCTCTGAAGTAGAGCCCACCTCTCTCTCCATGAAGACCTAAAGATCTCCTTTTCTCTGAAGAAGTAGAGCCCACATCTCTCTCCATGAAGACCTAAAGATCTCCTTTTCTCTGAAGAAGTAGAGCCCACATCTCTCTCCATGAAGACCTAAAGATCTCCTTTTCTCTGAAGAAGTAGAGCCCACATCTCTCTCCATGAAAACCTAAAGATCTCCTTTTCTCTGAAGAAGTAGAGCCCACATCTCTCTCCATGAAGACCTAAAGATCTCCTTTTCTCTGAAGAAGTAGAGCCCACATCTCTCTCCATGAAGACCTAAAGATCTCCTTTTCTCTGAAGAAGTAGAGCCCACATCTCTCTCCATGAAGACCTAAAGATCTCCTTTTCTCTGAAGAAGTAGAGCCCACATCTCTCTCCATGAAGACCTAAAGATCTCCTTTTCTCTGAAGAAGTAGAGCCCACATCTCTCTCCATGAAGACCTAAAGATCTCCTTTTCTCTGAAGAAGTAGAGCCCACATCTCTCTCCATGAAAACCTAAAGATCTCCTTTTCTCTGAAGAAGTAGAGCCCACATGCCCATGAAGATGACGTGGATAAAGGGCACTAGATGACTGATAAAGGGCACTAGATGACTGATATAGGGCACTAGATGACTGATATAGGGCACTAGATGACTGATATAGGGCACTAGATGACGTGGATAAAGGGCACTAGATGACGTGGATAAAGGGCACTAGATGACGTGGATAAAGGGCACTAGATGACGTGGATAAAGGGCACTAGATGACGTGGATAAAGGGCACTAGATGACGTGGATAAAGGGCACTAGATGACGTGGATAAAGGGCACTAGATGACTGATAAAGGGCAGTAGATGACTGATAAAGGGCAGTAGATGACTGATAAAGGGCACTAGATGACTGATAAAGGACACTAGATGACTGATAAAAAGGACACTAGATGACTGATAAAGGACACTAGATGACTGATAAAGGGCACTAGATGACTGATAAAGGGCACTAGATGACTGATAAAGGGCACGTTAGAAAGACAATCGTAATGAATTTGTTGCCAGCAGCACAGTTGCAGTCACCAACGCTCTGGATAACATGAAAACTGCCTGACCAGCTCTGCCAGGGCCAGTAGAATGGTCAGAGTGAGCTGTTCTCTCATTTGTGTCTGGGAGATGCTAGCAAGCCAAAGATAGCCAGTTAGCTCTGGGGCTTGACTGCTGTTAGGTCAGGACGCTCGGTTCAACCCTACTCCTCGGCCAGAGCGTCCAGTGTGCGCTCTGAACTCTCTGAGAGCGGAAGGCCCTGAATTCACGAATGGACAATCTGACAACGCTCTGAATTAAGTAAATATAAACTCTAACCTGGGAGGAGTGATATGTAGTAATCAGACCCTTCATGTAAATATAAACTCTAACCTGGGAGGAGTGATATGTAGTAACCAAACCCTTCATATAAACTCTAACCTGGGAGGAGTGATATGTAGTAACCAGACCCTTCATATAAACTCTAACCTGGGAGGAGTGATATGTAGTAATCAGGCCCTTCATATAAACTCTAACCTAGGAGGAGTGATATGTAGTAACCAGGCCCTTCATATAAACTCTAACCTGGGAGGAGTGATATGTAGTAACCAGACCCTTCATATAAACTCTAACCTGGGAGGAGTGATATGTAGTAATCAGGCCCTTCATGTAAATATAAACTCTAACCTGGAGGAGTGATATGTAGTAACCAGACCCTTCATATAAACTCTAACCTGGGAGGAGTGATATGTAGTAACCAGACCCTTCATGTAAATATAAACTCTAACCTGGGAGGAGTGATATGTAGTAATCAGACCCTTCATATAAACTCTAACCTGGGAGGAGTGATATGTAGTAACCAGACCCTTCATATAAACTCTAACCTAGGAGGAGTGATATGTAGTAATCAGGCCCTTCATGTAAATATAAACTCTAACCTGGGAGGAGTGATATGTAGTAACCAGACCCTTCATATAAACTCTAACCTAGGAGGAGTGATATGTAGTAATCAGGCCCTTCATGTAAATATAAACTCTAACCTGGGAGGAGTGATATGTAGTAATCAGACCCTTCATATAAACTCTAACCTGGGAGGAGTGATATGTAGTAATCAGGCCCTTCATATAAACTCTAACCTGGGAGGAGTGATATGTAGTAATCAGACCCTTCATGTAAATATAAACTCTAACCTGGGAGGAGTGATATGTAGTAATCAGGCCCTTCATGTAAATATAAACTCTAACCTGGGAGGAGTGATATGTAGTAATCAGACCCTTCATATAAACTCTAACCTGGGAGGAGTGATATGTAGTAATCAGGCCCTTCATATAAACTCTAACCTGGGAGGAGTGATATGTAGTAATCAGACCCTTCATGTAAATATAAACTCTAACCTGGGAGGAGTGATATGTAGTAATCAGACCCTTCATGTAAATATAAACTCTAACCTGGGAGGAGTGATATGTAGTAATCAGACCCTTCATATAAACTCTAACCTGGGAGGAGTGATATGTAGTAATCAGACCCTTCATATAAACTCTAACCTGGGAGGAGTGATATGTAGTAATCAGACCCTTCATATAAACTCTAACCTGGGAGGAGTGATATGTAGTAACCAGACCCTTCATATAAACTCTAACCTGGGAGGAGTGATATGTAGTAATCAGGTCCTTCATGTAAACTCTAACCTGGGAGGAGTGATATGTAGTAATCAGGCCCTTCATATAAACTCTAACCTGGGAGGAGTGATATGTAGTAACCAGACCCTTCATATAAACTCTAACCTGGGAGGAGTGATATGTAGTAATCAGACCCTTCATGTAAATATAAACTCTAACCTGGGAGGAGTGATATGTAGTAACCAGACCCTTCATGTAAATATAAACTCTAACCTGGGAGGAGTGATATGTAGTAATCAGGCCCTTCATGTAAATATAAACTCTAACCTGGGAGGAGTGATATGTAGTAATCAGACCCTTCATATAAACTCTAACCTGGTAGGAGTGATATGTAGTAATCAGACCCTTCATATAAACTCTAACCTAGGAGGAGTGATATGTAGTAATCAGACCCTTCATATAAACTCTAACCTAGGAGGAGTGATATGTAGTAATCAGACCCTTCATATAAACTCTAACCTGGGAGGAGTGATATGTAGTAATCAGGCCCTTCATGTAAATATAAACTCTAACCTAGGAGGAGTGATATGTAGTAATCAGACCCTTCATATAAACTCTAACCTGGGAGGAGTGATATGTAGTAGCTGTCTGACACCATGCGGACAGGGAGCCACTGTTCACAGCCCTCTGAAGCTCTCTGTCTGGAGAAGCTGTGGAGGTTCTGCAGGGAGGGGAACCGGCACATACGGCTGAGATCATAGAACTGTGGAGGGGCAATCCACATCTCTCTGGCCTGGTAACTGTGGAGGATCTCTGGGGGTGGACCACTGAGAGAGGGGAGACGGGAGGGTGAGGGGAGGAGAGGGAGAGAGGGAGAGGGGAGAGGGGAGAAGAGAGAGAGGGGAGGGGAGGAGAGAGAGAGAGGGAGAGGGGAGGAGAGAGAGATGGAAGGGGAGGAGAGAGAGAGGGAGGAGAGAGAGAGGGAAGGGGAGGAGAGGAGAGAGAGGGGAGGGAGAGAGAAAGGGAAGGAGAGAGAGGGAGAATGGAGGAGAGAGAGGGGAGGAGAGAGAGGGGAGGAGGAGAGAGAGGGGAGGAGAGAGAGAGGGAGAATGGAGGAGAGAGAGGGAGGAGAGAGAGAGGGAGAGGGGAGGAGAGAGAGAGGAGGAGAGAGAGAGAGAGAGAGGGGAGGAGAGGAGAGGGAGAGGGGAGGAGAGAGAGAGAGAGAGGGGGAGGAGAGAGAGAGAGGGGAGAGGGAGAGAGGGGAGGAGAGAGAGAGGGAGAGGGGAGGAGAGAGAGAGGGAGAGAGAGAGGGAGAGGGGAGGAGAGAGAGAGGGAGAGAGAGAGGGAGAGGGAGGAGAGAGAGGAGGAGAGAGAGAGGGAGGAGAGAGAGAGGGAGAGAGGGAGGAGAGAGAGAGGGGAGGAGAGAGAGGGAGAGGGGAGGAGAGAGGGAGAGGGAGAGGGGAGGGGAGAAGAGAGGGAGAGAGGAGGAGGAGGAGAGAGAGGGGTTTAGGTTGGACTAAGATCAAATGAACAGTTTACAACAATATTATGAACTGATAAAGACATCATGAATGAATAATGAGTCACTTAAACCTTTGAACACAACAATACAATACACTTCCACCCTACTAAGCAATGGTATCACCTTAAAGTGCACAATTTCCTTCTCGTCTTGTAGGGTGTGAGGTGGTGTTTCTTGCAAGCAGCACATGTAGAAGGCCGTGTCGTACCTCCTCTGTTTCCCGTACACACCAGTAGGGGTCAGCCAGTTACCCCATTCATGCAGAGCCCAGATGTTAGGTAGACACTCCAGCTCCCTACACATTCTGATGAAGTTAGAAGGCTTCTCGTTTACCAGTACTCTCCATTTAGCCAATTCACTCTTGTCACAGAGATCAGTTATTCTGGTTAATTCGGGTTGACTGTATCGGTTGTTCTCGATGCTGTTAAATAAAGTACTCTCTTCCTCTTTTGACACGACTAGAAGTACACCGGACTCCTCGAACGTTTCCCGCACTGCACAGATTCTAAATGCGACGTCACCTGGAACGAGAGAACCCAGTTTCTTCCTGTCAGTGGCGAAGATGGGAGGTCTCGTCTCCGGCGCCTGTTTCACAAATCCCAGTCCAAAATTCGGTGAGCGCCGAAAAGACTGAAAAAGATCAAACCATTCACTTGAGAAATCTGACGGATCCAGCAGACCGCCGGGAAAGACATAAGCATTCGGCATAAAACCACTCGTACCGCTTCGTTTCAACAACAACACTTCATAGTCGAAGACTGACCTGTCAGGCAAGTTGGAGTGCTCACTGATCACAGGTGCAGAGGTGCCTTTATCGACACACCTTGTCAAACTATCGACAGGGAGTTTATGTCTCGTACCAGCAGCTAGTATGACCGTCGCGGCCTCCTTCCAGTGTCTCAGAGCCGTATTCATCTTTAGCTCGTTTTATTCTCTCATTTCCAATAGTGTTATTCTGAAGCAAAGTCCACAACACCAACGTCAAATGTTATTGTGTTGATGTGTCGTCATACGAGCAGGAAGGTCAAGGGCGGAGAAGAAGAACCGTGTTTCCGGTGTCTTCTGTTACTACGCCACCTACTGTTGTGGATGTCTGATCTTACCATAGCCTCTATCAATGCAGGTCATGATGCTGATTAAAGTGGGTGAAAGTTCGAGTTCAGGAAAGTGATTGATGTTTGTGGTTAGTATTTTTTTGCAAAAATATACTTTAAACTTTTCATAAGATGACAAATGAATTGATTTGTGGGATTGAATTACAACTGAAGGGTAAACTGTTTTATTCACAAACACAACAACTCCCTATCTACTTTTCAACTCCGAGAAGAGAAGAGGTTTTGAAACTGTTGAATTCAATAGTATAAAATCTACATTCAGTTTAGAGTGACACGAATACATCACACAGTAGGCAGTATAAGATGAACCGTGTCCCCAGGTTCAACTGGCAGCTGGTGGACGAGATAGAAGACAACAAGGGACAAATATGTCTTTTAACGTGTCAAATACAATTTAAACCTTAGACATAGATTATATACAAGTGCTTGAACAGCGCAAACATGAGGGATTTTTAACAATGTCAAGGACAAATAAAAAGCAAAAAAATATGACATCATTTTGGTCTCTTAAATTATCTCTAGTCATGAACAAGAACAGCATATTGTCAGCGTCTCCAATGATGGGGGGGGGTAAAGGGGGAACCTACTCAGTTGGGGAAAGGGGGGGGGTACCTACTCAGTTGGGGAAAGGGGGTACCTACTCAGTTGGGGAAAGGGGGTACCTACTCAGTTGGGGAAAGGGGGGGTACCTACCTACTCAGTTGGGGAAAGGGGGTACCTACTCAGTTGGGGAAAGGGGGGAAAGGGGGGTACCTACTCAGTTGGGGAAAGGGGGATACCTACTCAGTTGGGGAAAGGGGGATACCTACTCAGTTGGGGAAAGGGGATACCTACTCAGTTGGGGAAAGGGGAAAGGGGGATACATACTCAGTTGGGGAAAGGGGGATACCTACTCAGTTGGGGAAAGGGGGATACCTACTCAGTTGGGGAAAGGGGGATACCTACTCAGTTGGGGAAAGGGGATACCTACTTGGGGAAAGGGGTTGGGGAAAGGGGGATACATACTCAGTTGGGGAAAGGGGATACCTACTCAGTTGGGGAAAGGGGGGAAAGGGGGATACCTACTCAGTTGGGGAAAGGGGGGATACCTACTCAGTTGGGGAAAGGGGGGGGAAAGGGGATACCTACTCAGTTGGGGAAAGGGGATACCTAGTCAGTTGGGGAAAGGGGGATACCTAGTCAGTTGGGGAAAGGGGATACCTAGTCAGTTGGGGAAAGGGGGATACCTAAAGTCAGTTGGGGGGAAAGGGGGGTACCTACTCAGTTGGGGAAAGGGGATACCTAGTCAGTTGGGGAAAGGGGGATACCTAGTCAGTTGGGGAAAGGGGGTACCTACTCAGTTGGGGAAAGGGGGATACCTTCTCAGTTGGGGAAAGGGGATACCTAGTCAGTTGGGGAAAGGGGATACCTACTCAGTTGGGGAAAGGGGGGGAAAGGGGGATACCTACTCAGTTGGGGAAAGGGGTACCTACTCAGTTGGGGAAAGGGGGATACCTACTCAGTTGGGGAAAGGGGATACCTACTCAGTTGTGGAAAGGGGGGGGGGCAAAGTTGGGGAAAGGGGGTACCTACTCAGTTGGGGAAAGGGGGAACCTACTCAGTTGGGGAAAGGGGGATACCTACTCAGTTGGGGAAAGGGGGATACCTACTCAGTTGGGGAAAGGGGGTACCTAGTCAGTTGGGGAAAGGGGGTACCTAGTCAGTTGGGGGGGTAAAGGTTGGGGAAAGGGGGATACCTAGTCAGTTTTACAACTGAATGCCTTCAACTGAGATGTGTCTACCACATTCAACCCAACCCTCTGAATCAGAGCGGTGCAGAGGGGGCTTACTTAATCGAAATCCACGTCTTCGGCGCCCGGGATTAACTGCCTTGTTCAACAGTGGGTTAACTGCCTTGTTCAGGGGAACAGTGGGTGTTAACTGCCTTGTTCAGGGAACAGTGGGTTAACTGCCTTGTTCAGGGGAACAGTGGGTTAACTGCCTTGTTCAGGGGAACAGTGGGTTAACTGCCTTGTTCAGGGGAACAGTGGGTTAACTGCCTTGTTCAGGGGAACAGTGGGTTAACTGCCTTGTTCAGGGGAACAGTGGGTTAACTGCCTTGTTCAGGGAACAGTGGGTTAACTGCCTTGTTCAGGGGAACAGTGGGTTAACTGCCTTGTTCAGGGGCAGAATGACAGATTTTTACCTTGTCAGCTCAGGGATTTGATCCAGCAACCTTTCATTTAATATCCCTGTCTACGTTAAGTTTATGTACGCTTGTCTGTTTATTTCCATTATTGTATTTTGTGTTATTGTTCAATATATTGTGAGGGATCAGCTGGATCAAGTGATCAACTCCTCTCCTTGAGGTGGGCCGCAGTACAGCCACTACTGATGAGCTCACCTGAGGTCAATTGCCTAATTGTTGCTGGTGCTCTCTTAAAACCTCTTAGTGCAGAAATCCCGTTACCAGGATCAAATTCGAAAAACATCCGGTGAAATCGGAGCGCGCCAAATTCAAAATACAAAATCGTAGTATTAAACATTCATGACAATACAAGTATCCCACATAATTTAAAATCTTAACTTCTTGTTAATCAGCTGCTTTGTCAGATTTCAAAAAGGCTTTACGGTGAAAGCAGACCATGCGATTATCTGAGGACAGCGCTACGCTTACAAAAGCATTACAAACATTTTCCAAACAAGCGATAACATAAATAATTTACCTTTGAAGATCTACCTCTGGTTGCAATCCCAAGCGTCCCAGCTACACATCAAATGGTTGTTTTGTTCGATAAAGTCCTTCTTTATAAAAAAAAGTCAGTTTAGTTGGCGCGCTTGAATCAGTAATCCACCTGTTTCCCTCGTTCAAAATGCATACAAAGGAATCCCAAAAGTTGTAAACTTCGTCCAAACAAGTCAAACAATGTTTCTAATCAATCCTCAGGTACCTAATATGTAAATAAATTATCAAATTTAATAAGGGGAATAGTATGTTCATTACTACAGTCAAAATGGGAGCCACCTAGAAAACTAACAAATTCTAGCTAATTTTTCCAAAAACAAGCCTGAAACAAGCTTGAAACTCTTTCCAAAGACTGTTGACATCTACTGGAAGCCCTATGAAATCTGCGATGTGTTCCTTTGATTTTCCCATTAACATGGATTAGAGCAGACACCTAAAAAAAAAAACAACTCTGGATGGATTCTGGGTTCTCGGTTTTCACCTGCCATCAGTTCTGTCATACTCACATACTGTCATACTTCCTGAGAGCCTCACGGTGTAAACTACAGAATGAAGCAGTAGTTCTATTGAGAGGTACTGACTCTGGGTTCCTGAGAGCCTCCCTGTGTAAACTACAGAATGAAGCAGTAGTTCTCCTTGAGAGCTGACTCTGGGTTCCTGAGAGCCTCCCTGTGTAATCTACAGAATGAAGCAGTAGTTCTATTGAGAGGTACTGACTCTGGGTTCCTGAGAGCCTCACGGTCTAAACTACAGAATGAAGCAGTAGTTCTATTGAGAGGTACTGACCCTGGGTTCCTGAGAGCCTCACGGTCTAAACTACAGAATGAAGCAGTAGTTCTATTGAGAGGTACTGACCCTGGGTTCCTGAGAGCCTCACGGTCTAAACTACAGAATGAAGCAGTAGTTCTATTGAGAGGTACTGACCCTGGGTTCCTAACATTCCTCAGTCAGTCAGATACTGTTGTCAGAGTCACTCAGTAACCCTGTACACTGTAACAGGACTATACATTGACAGCTACCATATAAAGGCCTTGTACACAAGCCAGAAGGCTTGATGTTGGTCACTCAAGTAGCTTATGTACTTGTAGCGAGAACACGAATGGAACCAGAATGCCATGTCATACTTGGTCAGTTTTCACAGGAGTGGAACCAGAATGCAATGTCATACTTGGTGAGTTATCACATGAGTGGATCCAGAATGCAATGTCATACTTGGTCAGTTTTCACATGAATGGAACCAGAATGCAATGTCATGCTTGGTCAGTTATCACATGAATGGAACCAGAATGCAATGTCATACTTGGTCAGTAATTACATGAATAATGCTACAAGTTGCATGTATCTGTCTGTTTGAAACATCATTTGTAGTATTTTTATATTTGAAGAGCAACACAATGGTTCTCCTTCACATCCAAAGATCAAACAGACGATTTGGATACATGTTTTTGGTAAAGGTCCCAGATTGATCTAGTCTGGTTTATTATTATCTGATGTGGTAAAAGTCCCAGATTGATCTAGTCTGGTTTATTATGATCTGATGTGGTAAAGGTCCCTGATTGATCTAGTCTGGTTTATTATTATCTGATGTGGTAAAGGTCCCTGATTGATCTAGTCTGGTTTATTATTATCTGATGTGGTAAAGGTCCCAGATTGATCTAGTCTGGTTTATTATTATCTGATGTCCCAGATTGATCTGATCTGGTTTATTATTATCTGAGGTGGTAAAGGTCCCAGATTGATCTAGTCTGGTTTATTATTATCTGAGGTGGTAAAGGTCCCAGATTGATCTAGTCTGGTTTATTATTATCTGATTTGGTAAATGTCCCAGATTGATCTAGTCTGGTTTATTATCTGATGTGGTAAAGGTCCCAGGTTGATCTAGTCTGGTTTATTATTATCTGATGTGGTAAAGGTCCCAGATTGATCTAGTCTTGTTTATTATTATCTGATGTGGTAAAAGGTCCCAGATTGATCTAGTCTGGTTTATTATTATCTGATGTGGTAAAGGTCCCAGATTGATCTAGTCTGGTTTATTATTATCTGAGGTGGTAAAGGTCCCAGATTGATCTAGTCTGGTTTATTATTATCTGAGGTGGTAAAGGTCCCAGATTGATCTAGTCTGGTTTATTATTATCTGAGGTGGTAAAGGTCCCAGATTGATCTAGTCTGGTTTATTATTATCTGATGTGGTAAAGGTCCCAGATACATTGATTGTATTGTAATGTATGTCTATAGGGAGGATAGGTCCTGTGGAGATGTTCATATTGTAACATACAGTGGTTGTATTATAATGTAGGTCTAAAGGGAAGATAGGTCCTGTTGAGATGTTCATATTGTAACATAGTGGTTGTATTGTAATGTAGGTCTATAGGGAGGATAGGTCCTGTGGAGATGTTCATATTGTAACATACAGTGGTTGTATTGTAATGTAGGTCTATAGGGAAGATGGGTCCTGTTGAGATTGAGTTTTTTTGTCCCTTATTTTTTGTCTTATCTTGTTTGATGAGATTAGTACAGATTCTCCCAGGGGACCCCATCTGGGGCATAACCCCACCTTTGGGAACCACTGCACTAACTAACTCTCTGCTTCCGCTCTCTTTGTCTCCTCTACTTCCTCCTGCATGCATTACAGTCTACCTCAGCCTCACCACATCACTGTTGTCACGTCCTGACCTCAGCCTCACCACATCACTGTTGTCAAGCCCTGACCTCAGCCTCACCACATCACTGTTGTCAGTCCTGACCTTAGTTATCTTTGTCTCAACGAGGGTCCCCAGCCCGGGGCCTATGGTGAGGATCCGCAGTCCTGACGCCCTGACCTTAGTTGTCTTTGTTTCCTTTATTATTTGGTTAGGTCAGGGTGTGACGAGGGGTGGTTTGTTGTGTTTAACCTGTCTAGGGGTTTTATATGTCTATGGGTGTTTAACTAGTCTAGGGGTTTTGTATGTCTATGAGTGTTTAACTAGTCTAGGGGTTTTATATGTCTATGAGTGTTTAACTAGTCTAGGTGTTTTGTATGTCTATGGTTGCCTAGATTGGTTCTCGATTAGAGGCAGCTGTTTATCGTTGTCTCTGATTGGGAACCATATTTAGGCAGCCATATTCCTTTGGTAAATCGTGGATGATTGTCTATGTCTAGTTGCCTGTGTCTGCACATTTATATTATAGCGTCACGTTTGTTTAGTGGCCGTCTTCATTAATAAATAGCAACATGTATTCATATCTAGCTGCGCCTTGGTCTCCTCCATTCAACGAATGTGACAACTGTCTGTCTCAGTAGCTTTACTTTCTGTAAAGTCAAGAACTTCAGTAATACTTCAAGTTCTACTTAAGTAGTTTTGGGGGTATTTGTAATGTAACTTTATACTCCATACAGTTTCCCTGACACCCAAAAGTACTCGTTATGTTTTGAATGTACAGTATAGCAGGACAGTAAAATGGTCTAATTTACACACTTATCTAGAGAACATCCCAAATCAAATCAAATCAAATGTTATTTGTCACATACACATGGTTAGCAGATGTTAATGCGAGTGTAGCGAAATGCTTGTGCTTCTAGTTCCGACAATGCAGTAATAACGAGCAAGTAATCTAACTAACAATTCCAAAAAACTACTGTCTTATACACAGTGTAAGGGGATAAAGAATATGTACATAAGGATATATGAATGAGTGATGGTACAGAGCAGCATAGGCAAGATACAGTAGATGATATCGAGTACAGTATATACATATGAGATGAGTATGTAAACCAAGTGGCATAGTTAAAGTGGCTAGTGATACATGTATTACATAAGGATGCATTCGATGATATAGAGTACAGTATCTACGTATGCATATGAGATGAATAATGTAGGGTAAGTAAACATTATATAAGGTAGCATTGTTTAAAGTGGCTAGTGATATATTTACATCATTTCCCATCAATTCCCATTATTAAAGTGGCTGGAGTAGAGTCAGTGTCATTGACAGTGTGTTGGCAGTAGCCACTCAATGTTAGTGGTGGCTGTTTAACAGTCTGATGGCCTTGAGATAGAAGCTGTTTTTCAGTCTCTCGGTCCCCGCTTTGATGCACCTGTACTGACCTCGCCTTCTGGATGGCAGCGGGGTGAACAGGCAGTGGCTCGGGTGGTTGATGTCCTTGATGATCTTTATGGCCTTCCTGTAGCATCGGGTGGTGTAGGTGTCCTGGAGGGCAGGTAGTTACCATATACCAGCTCAAAGGGTGAAAACCCCAGCTAGGCTTGGGGAACCTCTCTAATGGCAAACATCAGATAAGCAATCCCAGTTTTTCCCCACCCTTATCAATTACCTTCCTGAGCATTGACTTCAGGGTGAGGTTGAACCTCTCAACCAGCCCGTCCGTCTGTGGATGGTAAACCGATGACCCCAGCTGTTTCACCTGCCACATCTTACAAAGGTCCGCCATAAAGCGGGACATAAAGGGGTCCCCTGGTCAGTAAGGATCTCCTTTGGAATCCCTACCCTGGTGAACAGGAGCACAAATTTGGGGCACACAATTTGGGGGGGGGGTGGCCCTCAAACCTTATCCTGTCCTCTGGTTTGCTAACTCTCTTCCCTCCCAATGCTGGAACAGTCTTATCCTGTCCTCTGGTTCGCTAAATCTCTTCCCTCCCAATGCTGGAACAGTCTTATCCTGTCCTCTGGTTCTCTAAATCTCTTCCCTCCCAATGCTGGAACAGTCTTATCCTGTCCTCTGGTTCTCTAAATCTCTTCCCTCCCAATGCTGGAACAGTCTTATCCTGTCCTCTGGTTCACTAAAGAGTCAGTTGACTTGACAGCACAAACAGATCTGTGACCAGGCTAATACTGGGTGATCTCTTTAACCTTGCCCATAGCATCTCAACCCACCTCCTGTGTAGAAATGATACCCACCTCCTGTGTAGAAATGATACCCACCTCCTGTGTAGAAATGATACTCACCTCCTGTATAGAAATGATACCCACCTCCTGTGTAGAAATGATACCCACCTCCTGTGTAGAAATGATACCCACCTCCTGTGTAGAAATGATACCCACCTCCTGTATAGAAATGATACCTACCTCCTGTGTAGAAATGATACCCACCTCCTGTGTAGAAATGATACCCACCTCCTGTGTAGAAATGATAATTCCTGTGTAGAAATGATACCCACCTCCTGTGTAGAAATGATACCCACCTCCTGTGTAGAAATGATACCCACCTCCTGTGTAGAAATGATAATTCCTGTGTAGGAATGATACCCACCTCCTGTGTAGAAATGATACCCACCTCCTGTGTAGAAATGATACTCACCTCCTGTATAGGAATGATACCCACCTCCTGTGTAGAAATGATACCCACCTCCTGTGTAGAAATGATACCCACCTCCTGTGTAGAAATGATACCCACCTCCTGTGTAGAAATGATACCCACCTCCTGTATAGGAATGATACCCACCTCCTGTGTAGAAATGATTCCAACCTCCTGTGTAGAAATGCTTGTCGTTGTGTTTGATGCAGGAAACCAGGGACGTCTTCAGATATCTCTCTGGAAGCTGAAACAAAGATGCACATATTGGAAATGCTTACACACACACACACACACACACACACACACACACACACACACACACACACACACACACACACACACACACACACACACACACACACACACACACACACACACACACACACACACCCCAGTGGTGGAAAAAGTACTCAATTGTCAGTAAAAGTAAAGATACCTGAATAGAAAATGACTCAAGTAAAAGTGAAAGTCACCCAGTAAAGTCTTTGGTTTTGGATATACTGAAGTATCAAAAGTAAAAGTATGAATAATTAAACATTCATTTTATTAAGTAATCCAGACGGCACCATTGACTTGTTTTTGTTTTTTTCTTCCAGGAAGCCCGGGGCAAACTACAACACTCAGACATAATTTAAAAACAAATCATTTGTGTTTAGTGATGTCTGTTCAGTGAGTCATCCAGATCAGAGGCAGAAGGGATGACCAGGGATGTTCTCTGTTTAGTGAGTCCTCCAGATCAGAGGCAGTAAAAATGACCAGGGATGTTCTCTGTTTAGTGAGTCCTCCAGATCAGAGGCAGTAGAAATGACCAGGGATGTTCTCTGTTTAGTGAGTCCTCCAGATCAGAGGCAGTAGGGAGGACCAGGGATGTTCTCTTGATAAGTGTGTGAATTGGACCATTGTCCTGTCCTGCTAAGCATTCAAAATGTAACGAGTACTTTTGCGTGTCAGAGAAAATGTATGGACTAAAAAGCACATCATTTTCTTCAGGAATGTAGTGATGAAAAAATATAACATAAAGTACAGATACCCCAAAAACGACTGAAGTAGAACTTTAAAGTATTTTTACTGAAGTACTTTACACCACTGCAACAGCTCAGCTGATGGTCAGCCAGCCTGACAGCTCTCTGACTCTATATGACCTGGTTCTGTTACATCCTCTATGATAGACTGATAGACTGATAGACAGACAGCTACGAGGGTTAAGGTCACCAGGGGTGAAACCGAGTGAACACTTTCAACCACTGTTATTGGTTTATAACTTTATAATGACCTTATAATGACCTTGATCTGTTACAGACAGACAGACAGACAGACAGACAGACAGACAGACAGACAGACAGACCAGGCCACCACAGGAGTTATGTCCCATAGGGCACCCTATTCCCTATCTAGTGTTATACTGTTCTGTTCTGTTCTGTTCTACTGTCCTCTTCTGTTCTACTGTTCTGTTCTACTGTCCTCTTCTGTTCTACTGGCCTCTTCTGTTCTACTGTTCTGTTCTACTGTCCTCTTCTGTTCTACTGGCCTCTTCTGTTCTACTGTTCTGTTCTACTGTCCTCTTCTGTTCTACTGGCCTCTTCTGTTCTACTGTTCTGTTCTACTGTCCTCTTCTGTTCTACTGGCCTCTTCTGTTCTACTGTTCTGTTCTACTGTCCTCTTCTGTTCTACTGGCCTCTTCTGTTCTACTGTTCTGTTCTACTGTCCTCTTCTGTTCTACTGGCCTCTTCTGTTCTACTGTTCTGTTCTACTGTCCTCTTCTGTTCTACTGGCCTCTTCTGTTCTACTGTTCTGTTCTACTGTCCTCTTCTGTTCTACTGTTCTGTTCTACTGTCCTCTTCTGTTCTACTGGCCTCTTCTGTTCTGTTCTACTGTTCTAATGTCCTCTTCTGTTCTGTTCTACTGTTCTAATGTCCTCTTCTGTTCTGTTCTACTGTTCTACCGCCTCTCATAATAACACACCATTTCCAGACCCACTGACTAAACTTGAAACCCCCAGACATAAATTCCTCTCCTCTCTGACACAGCTGGCGTCAACACCGCAGACTCACCTGATAGCAGCAGGAGATAGATCTACTACGATGCACAACACATTCCTCTGTGGGTCTCAACTACTCCTGACTGTCTCCCTGAGACAAAGAACACATTATGGGAGGAGGAACTCAACACTCCGTCTGATTGGAGGACACAGGGGCTGGAGAACAGGGAGGTAGGAGGAGGCAGGGACTGTGTTTCAGACATAAGGAAGTGGATGGCTGCAAACTTTCTACTTTTAAACTCGGACAAAACAGAGATGCTTGTTCTAGGTCCCAAGAAACAAAGAGATATTCTGTTGAATCTGACAATTAAACTTGATGGTTGTACAGTCGTCTCAAATAAAACTGTGAAAGACCTCAGCGTTACTCTGGACCCTGATCTCTCTTTCGACGAACATATCAAGACTGTTTCAAGGACAGCTTTTTTCCATATCCGTAACATTGCAAAAATCAGAAACTTTCTGTCCAAAAATGATGCAGAAAAATTAATCCATGCTTTTGTTATTTCTAGGTTAGACTACTGCAATGCTCTACTTTCCAGCTACCCGGATAAAGCACTAAATAAACTTCAGTTAGTACTAAATACGGCTGCTAGAATCCTGACTAGAACCAAAATATTTGATCATATTACTCCAGTGCTAGCCTCACTACACTGGCTTCCTGTTAAGGCAAGGGCTGATTTCAAGGTTTTACTGCTAACCTACAAAGCATTACACGGGATTGCTCCTACCTATCTTTCCGATTTGGTCCTGCCGTACATACCTACACGTACGCTACGGTCACAATACACAGGCCTCCTAATTGTCCCTAGAATTTCTAGGCAAACAGCTGGAGGCAGGGCTTTCTCCTATAGAGCTCCATTTTTATGGAACGGTCTGCCTACCCATGTCAGAGACGCAAACTCGGTCTCAACCTTTAAATCTTTACTGATGACTCATCTCTTCAGTGGGTCATATGATTGAGTGTAGTCTGGCCCAGGAGTGGGAAGGTGAACGGAAAGGCTCTGGAGCAACGAACCGCCCTTGCTGTCTCTGCCTGGCCGGTTCCCCTCTTTCCACTGGGATTCTCTGCCTCTAACCTCTAACCTCTAATTACAGGGGCTGGGTCACTGGCTTACTGGGGCTCTTTCATACCGTCCCTAGGAGGGGTGCGTCACTTGAGTGGGTTGAGTCACTGACGTGATCTTCCTGTCTGGGTTGCCCCCCCCCTGTCTGGGTTGCCCCCCTTGGGTTGTGCCGTGGCGGAGATCATTGTGGGCTATACTCGGCCTTGTCTCAGGATGGTAAGTTGGTGGTTGAGGGGCTGTGCTTTGGCAAAGTGGGTGGGGTTATATCCTTCGTGTTTGGTGTTTGAAACCCTGGGTGACTGTTCTTTCTTCATCAATAGTAGAGCCACTCCAGACAGACACTAGACCTCTGCTTTGCTCTGTAGTGAACAACTCCTAACTCCAGACAGACACTAGACCTCTGCTTTGCTCTGTAGTGAACAACTCCTAACTCCAGACAGACACTAGACCTCTGCTTTGCTCTGTAGTGAACAACTCCTAACTCCAGACAGACACTAGACCTCTGCTTTGCTCTGTTGTGAACAACTCCTAACTCCAGACAGACACTAGACCTCTGCTCTGTAGTGAACAACTCCTAACTCCAGACAGACACTAGACCTCTGTTCTGCTCTGTAGTGAACAACTCCTAACTCCAGACAGACACTAGACCTCTGCTCTGTAGTGAACAACTCCTAACTCCAGACAGACACTAGACCTCTGCTTTGCTCTGTAGTGAACAACTCCTAACTCCAGACAGACACTAGACCTCTGCTCTGCTCTGTAGTGAACAACTCCTAACTCCAGACAGACACTAGACCTCTGCTCTGCTCTGTAGTGAACAACTCCTAACAAGACCAACTATTGAATTCTGAAAGATACTGCTCTGTAATTATACAACTACCTAACTGGAGACAGACACTAGACCTTACAGACGGTCTGTAGTGACACTGACACAACTCCAGACAGACACTAGACCTCACAAATGGAGACACACACACACACACACACACACACACACACACACACACACACACACACACACCTGCTCTGTAGTGAAGAGACTGACACTAACACAGCCAGTCACAGACAGCACTGAGACCTGCTGGTTCTGCTAACAGACTGATGTGAGGACAACATCCCAACTCCAGACAGACACTAGACCTCTGTTCTGCTCTGACTGAGGGTGAACAACTCCCAAATAACTCCAGACAGACACTAGACCTCTGTTCTGCTAACTGACTGAGGGTGAACAACTCCCAAATGGTAACTCCAGACAGACACTAGACCTCTGCTCTGCTCTGTAGTGAACAGACACTAGACCTCTGCCTGCTCTGTATAACAGACTGAACGACTCCCAAATAACTCCAGACAGACACTAGACTCTGCTTTGCTCTGTAGTGAGGACAACTCCCAAATAACTCCTGACAGACACTGACCTCTGCTCTGCTGTGTAGTGAACACTCCTAACAAGTCCAACTATTGAATTCTGAAAGATACTGTTGAGGACACTTCCCAAATTATACAACTACCTTCGTAGAGATGCTGAATGAAAAGGTTTTCCTTCATACAGACTGATGTCCACTAATACTAGTACACACACACACACACACACACACACACCCAAATGGACACAATCACAACAGACTGATGGGTGAGGACACACACCCAAACACACAATCATAACAGACATAGGACACACATCACAAACACACACACACACACACACACACACACACACACAGACTGACACACCCAAATGGAGACACATAACACACACACCTGATCTGATAGGGGGTGAGGAGAGATGACACTGAGGAACACAGCCAGTCACTGTCATGACTGAAGGTGAGGACACTGACACCTGCTGGAGAAATCTGTATAACAGACTGATGGGTGAGGACACTCATCCCAAATGGTAACTAATCTGGATAACAGACTGATGGGTGAGGACACACATCCCAAATGGTAACTAATCTGGATAACAGACTGATGGGTGAGGACACACATCCCAAATGGAGACTAATCTGTATAACAGACTGATGGGTGAGGACACTCATCCCAAATGGAGACTAATCTGTATAACAGACTGATGGGTGAGGACACTCATCCCAAATGGAGACTAATCTGTATAACAGACTGATGGGTGAGGACACTCATCCCAAATGGAGACTAATCTGTATAACAGACTGATGGGTGAGGACACACATCCCAGACTGATGGGTGAGGACACACATCCCAAATGGTAACTAATCTGTATAACAGACTGATGGGTGAGGACACACATCCCAAATGGAGACTAATCTGTATAACAGACTGATGGGTGAGGACACTCATCCCAAATGGAGACTAATCTGTATAACAGACTGATGGGTGAGGACACACATCCCAAATGGTAACTAATCTGTATAACAGACTGATGGGTGAGGACACACATCCCAAATGGTAACTAATCTGGATAACAGACTGATGGGTGAGGACACACATCCCAAATGGCACCCATGAGTCTGTAGTTATATTGAGGGAAACACAGGAACCATGAGTCTGTAGTTATATTGAGGGAAACACAGGAACCATGAGTCTGTAGTTATATTGAGGGAAACACAGGAACCATGAGTCTGTAGTTATATTGAGGGGAAACACAGGAACCATGAAATGTCTGTAGTTATATTGAGGGTGAAACACAGGAACCATGAGTCTGTAGTTATATTGAGGGAAACACAGGAACCATGAGTCTGTAGTTATATTGAGGGGAAACACAGGAACCATGAGTCTGTAGTTATATTGAGGGAAACACAGGAACCATGAGTCTGTAGTTATATTGAGGGAAACACAGGAACCATGAGTCTGTAGTTATATTGAGGGAAACACAGGAACCATGAGTCTGTAGTTATATTGAGGGGAAACAAAGGAACCATGAGTCTGTAGTTATATTGAGGGAAACACAGGAACCATGAGTCTGTAGTTATATTGAGGGGAAACACAGGAACCATGAGTCTGTAGTTATATTGAGGGGAAACACAGGAACCATGAGTCTGTAGTTATATTGAGGGATTCATATCAAGGAGCTATGTAGATATCAATAATAAGTTATATCCGTATCGCGGTAGACTACACCACTACTGCGTAACGGACGTTGGCGGTGGAAGAAGGTCAGGACCAATGTGCAGCGTGGTAAGGGTCCATCTTTTTAATAACGAAATAGAACACTGAACAAAAACAACAAAGTGAACGAACGAAACCGAAACTGTCCTGTCTGGTGACAAACACAAAGACAGAAAACAATCACCCACGAAGCACAGAACAGGCTACCTAAGTATGATTCTCAATCAGAGACAACTAACGACACCTGCCTCTGATTGAGAACCATACCAGGCCAAACGCAAAACACAACATAGAAAAACGAACATAGACAACCCACCCAACTCACCCCCTGACCAACCTAAAACAAAGACAAAACAAAAGAACTAAGGTCAGAACGTGACGTACCTCCAAGCGTTTATTCAAGTTGGATAATCTTTGGATGCCGACAGCAGTCGCGCCGTTGGAAGAAATAGCTTGGACTGTAGCCTACAAAACCCTTATCCTGCTCCAAACACATTTGTTGTGTCATCAAAGTGGTCTCTGATTGGTGGTCATCATTTGGTGTGTCATCATAGTGGTCTCTGATTGGTGGTCATCATTTGGTGTGTCATCAAAGTGGTCTCTGATTGGTGGTCATCATTTGGTGTGTCATCACAGTGGTCTCTGATTGGTGGTCATCATTTGTTGTGTCATCACAGTGGTCTCTGATTGGTGGTCATCATTTGGTGTGTCATCACAGTGGTCTCTGATTGGTGGTCATCATTTGGTGTGTCATCACAGTGGTCTCTGATTGGTGGTCATCATTTGGTGTGTCATCACAGTGGTCTCTGATTGGTGGTCATCATTTGTGTGTCATCACAGTGGTCTCTGATTGGTGGTCATCATTTGGTGTGTCATCACAGTGATTGGTGGTCATCATTTGGTGTGTCATCATGATTGATTGTGGTCATCATTTGGTGTGTCATCACAGTGGTCTCTGATTGGTGGTCATCATTTGGTGTGTCATCATACAGTGGTCTCTGATTGGTGGTCATCATTTGTTGTGTCATCACAGTGGTCTCTGATTGGTGGTCATCATTTGTTGTGTCATCATAGTGGTCAAATCATCATGATTGGGTGGTCATCATTTGGTGTGTCATCATAGTGAACTCTGATTGGTGGTCATCATTTGGTGTGTCATCACAGTGTCTCTGATTGGTGGTCATCATTTGGTGTGTCATCACAGTGGTCTCTGATTGGTGGTCATCATTTGGTGTGTCATCACAGTGGTCTCTGACTTGTGTTCAGACTCGCTCAGGGTGGAACAAATTTAAACTTGCACCTTTTTTGTCAATGGTGATTTGAATGTCGCTGAGAAAACAGAGAAGTGTCAAAGATGAGTTTTTCACAAACATCTGAATTGAAAAGTAAGTACATGTAATCTGTTACTCCCCAACCTGTTTGTCAGAAGGGGGACATGTCAGAAGGGGACATGTCAGAAGGGAGACATGTCAGAAGGGGAACATGTCAGAAGGGGGACATGTCAGAAGGGGGACATGTCAGAAGGGGGACTTGTCAGAAGGTGGACATGTCAGAAGGGGGACATGTCAGAAGGGGGACATGTCAGAAGGGGACATGTCAGAAGGGGGACATGTCAGAAGGGGACTTGTCAGAAGGGGGACATGTCAGAAGGGGGACATGTCAGAAGGGGGACATGTCAGAAGGGGACATGTCAGAAGGGGGACATGTAAGAAGGGGGACATGTCAGAAGGGGACATGTCAGAAGGGGGACATGTCAGAAGGGGACATGTCAGAAGGGGAACATGTCAGAAGGGGGACATGTCAGAAGGGGGACATGTCAGAAGGGGACATGTCAGAAGGTGGACATGTCAGAAGGGGGACATGTCAGAAGGGGACATGTCAGAAGGGGGACATGTCAGAAGGGGGACATGTCAGAAGGGGACTTGTCAGAAGGGGGACATGTCAGAAGGGGGACATGTCAGAAGGGGGACATGTCAGAAGGGGGACATGTCAGAAGGGGACATGTAAGAAGGGGGACATGTCAGAAGGGGGTCAGAAGGGGGACATGTCAGAAGGGGGACATGTCAGAAGGGGACATGTCAGAAGGGGGGTGTGTCATGTCAGAAGGGGAGACATGTCAGAAGGGGAACATGTCAGAAGGGGACATGTCAGAAGGGGACATGTCAGAAGGGGGACTTGTCAGAAGGTGGACATGTCAGAAGGGGACATGTCAGAAGGGGGACATGTCAGAAGGGGACATGTCAGAAGGGGACATGTCAGAAGGGGGACTTGTCAGAAGGGGGACATGTCAGAAGGGGGGGACATGTCAGAAGGGGACATGTCAGAAGGGGGACATGTCAGAAGGGGGACATGTCAGAAGGGGGACATGTCAGAAGGGGGACATGTCAGAAGGGGGACATGTCAGAAGGGGACATGTAGGGGGACATGTCAGAAGGGGGACATGTCAGAAGGGGGACATGTCAGAAGGGGGACATGTCAGAAGGGGGACATGTCAGAAGGGGACATGTCAGAAGGGGGACTTGTCAGAAGGGGGACATGTCAGAAGGGGGACATGTCAGAAGGGGACATGTAAGAAGGGGGGGACATGTCAGAAGGGGGACATGTCAGAAGGGGGACATGTCAGAAGGGGGACTTGTCAGAAGGTGGACATGTCAGAAGGGGGACATGTCAGAAGGGGACATGTCAGAAGGGGGACATGTCAGAAGGGGGACATGTCAGAAGGGGGACATGTAAGAAGGGGGACATGTCAGAAGGGGGACATGTCAGAAGGGGGACATGTCAGAAGGGGACATGTCAGAAGGGGAACATGTCAGAAGGGGACATGTCAGAAGGGGGACATGTCAGAAGGGGGACTTGTCAGAAGGTGGACATGTCAGAAGGGGGACATGTCAGAAGGGGGACATGTCAGAAGGGGACATGTCAGAAGGGGACATGTCAGAAGGGGACTTGTCAGAAGGGGACATGTCAGAAGGGGGACATGTCAGAAGGGGGACATGTCAGAAGGGGGACATGTCAGAAGGGGACATGTAAGAAGGGGGACATGTCAGAAGGGGACATGTCAGAAGGGGACATGTCAGAAGGGGGACATGTCAGAAGGGGACATGTCAGAAGGGGGACATGTCAGAAGGGAGACATGTCAGAAGGGGAACATGTCAGAAGGGGACATGTCAGAAGGGGACATGTCAGAAGGGGGACTTGTCAGAAGGTGGACATGTCAGAAGGGGGACATGTCAGAAGGGGGACATGTCAGAAGGGGACATGTCAGAAGGGGACATGTCAGAAGGGGGACTTGTCAGAAGGGGACATGTCAGAAGGGGGACATGTCAGAAGGGGGACATGTCAGAAGGGGGACATGTAAGAAGGGGGACATGTCAGAAGGGGACATGTCAGAAGGGGACATGTCAGAAGGGGGACATGTCAGAAGGGGGACATGTAAGAAGGGGGACATGTCAGAAGGGGGACATGTCAGAAGGGGGACATGTCAGAAGGGGACATGTCAGAAGGGGGACATGTCAGAAGGAGGACATGTCAGAAGGGGGACTTGTCAGAAGGGGGACATGTCAGAAGGGGGACATGTCAGAAGGGGGACATGTAAGAAGGGGGACATGTCAGAAGGGGGACATGTAAGAAGGGGGACTTGTCAGAAGGGGAACATGTCAGAAGGGGGACATGTCAGAAGGGGGACATGTCAGAAGGGGGACATGTAAGAAGGGGGACTTGTCAGAAGGGGACATGTAAGAAGGGGACTTGTCAGAAGGGGGACATGTAAGAAGGGGGACTTGTCAGAAGGGGGACATGTCAGAAGGGGGACATGTAAGAATGGGGACATGTCAGAAGGGGGACATGTAAGAAGGGGGACTTGTCAGAAGGGGGACATGTCAGAAGGGGGACATGTCAGAAGGGGGACATGTCAAATGGACCGTTTGAGTTAAGACAACTCAAAGGGCTGTGGTTCCTCTATGTGAAGTGTTTTTAGTCATCGTAGTGTAATCAATAGACAGATCGTGACGTTGGGTTTATTGAGTCCATAAACATTCACATCTGCCCTTCTAGCCAATCAGCAGATGGCCACTTTACTCCAATAAAGTCTCACCTTCCGCTGTGCTCATCTCATCTGTGCTACAGGAAGCCTGAGACCTCCTCTGTAAACCCTGCAGGTCATATAAACCTACCCGCCGTCCCAAAACACCCTATCTCCTTATTAATGTGCACTGATTTTGAGCAGGGCCCAGTTGTGCACTATATGGAATAGGGCTCTGGTCTAAAGTGGTGCACTATATAGGGAATAGGGCTCTGGTCTATAGTAGTACCACTATATAGGGCTCTGGTCTATAGTAGTACACTATATATGGAATAGGGCTCTGGTCTAAAGTGGTGCACTATATAGGGAATAGGGCTCTGGTCTATAGTAGTACCACTATATAGGGCTCTGGTCTATAGTAGTACCACTATATAGGGAATAGGGCTCTGATCTAAAGTAGTGTTCTATATAGGGAATAGGGCTCTGGTCTATAGTAGTACCACTATATAGGGAATAGGGCTCTGGTCTGTAGTAGTACCACTATATAGGGAATAGGGCTCTGGTCTATAGTAGTACCACTATATAGGGAATAGGGCTCTGGTCTATAGTAGTACCACTATATAGGGAATAGGGCTCTGGTCTATAGTAGTACCACTATATAGGGAATAGGGCTCTGGTCTATAGTAGTACCACTATATAGGTAATAGGGCTCTGGTCTATAGTAGTACCACTATATAGGGAATAGGGCTCTGGTCTATAGTAGTACACTATATAGGGAATAGGGCTCTGGTCTATAGTAGTACCACTATATAGGGAAAAGGACTCTGGTCTATAGTAGTACCACTATATAGGGAATAGGCCTCTGGTCTATAGTAGTACCACTATATAGGGAATAGGGCTCTGGTCTATAGTAGTACCACTATATAGGGAATAGGTCTCTGGTCTATAGTAGTACTATAGTAGTAACTAACTGCATAAGTTTTATAGTGTAACTCCAGTAGTTTATATCCTAGTGTAACTCCAGTAGTTTTATAGTGTAACTCCAGTAGTTTATATCCTAGTGTAACTCCAGTAGTTTTATAGTGTAACTCCAGTAGTTTATATCCTAGTGTAACTCCAGTAGTTTTATAGTGTAACTCCAGTAGTTTATATTCTAGTGTAACTCCAGTAGTTTATATCCTAGTGTAACTCCAGTAGTTTATATCCTAGTGTAACTCCAGTAGTTTATATCCTAGTGTAACTCCAGTAGTTTATATTCTAGTGTAACTCCTGTAGTTTATATCCTAGTGTAACTACAGTAGTTTTATAGTGTAACTCCAGTAGTTTATATTCTAGTGTAACTCCAGTAGTTTATATTATAGTGTAACTCCAGCAGTTTATATCCAAGTGTAACTCCAGTAGTTTATAGTGTAACTCCAGTAGTTTATATTCTAGTGTAACTCCAGTAGTTTATATCCTAGTGTAACTCCAGTAGTTTATATCCTAGTGTAACTCCAGTAGTTTATATTCTAGTGTAAGTCCAGTAGTTTATATCCTAGTGTAACTACAGTAGTTTATACCCTAGTGTAACTCCAGTAGTTTTAGTGTAACTCCAGTAGTTTATATCCTAGTGTAACTCCAGTAGTTTATATCCTAGTGTAACTCCAGTAGTTTTACAGTGTAACTCCAGTAGTTTATATCCTAGTGTAACTCCAGTAGTTTTACAGTGTAACTCCAGTAGTTATATCCTAGTGTAACTCCAGTAGTTTTATAGTGTAACTCCAGTAGTTTATATTCTAGTGTAACTCCAGTAGTTTATAGTGTAACTCCAGTAGTTTATATCCTAGTGTAACTCCAGGAGTTTTATAGTGTAACTCCAGTAGTTTATATCCTAGTGTAACTCCAGTAGTTTTAGTGTAACTCCAGTAGTTGTATAGTGTAACTCTAGTAGTTTTAGTGTAACTCCAGTAGTTTTATAGTGTAACTCCAGTAGTTTTAGTGTAACTCCAGTAGTTTTATAGTGTAACTCCAGTAGTTTTAGTGTAACTCCAGTAGTCTTAGTGTAACTCCAGTAGTTTATATCCTAGTGTAACTCCAGTAGTTTATATCCTAGTGTAACTCCAGTAGTTTTATAGTGTAACTCCAGTAGTTTTAGTGTAACTCCAGTAATTTTATAGTGTAACTCCAGTAGTTTTATAGTGTAACTCCAGTAGTTTTATAGTGTAACTCCAGTAGTTTTAGTGTAACTCCAGTAGTCTTAGTGTAACTCCAGTAGTTTATATCCTAGTGTAACTCCAGTAGTTTATATCCTAGTGTAACTCCAGTAGTTTTAGTGTAGTAACTCCAGTAGTTTTATATTGTAACTCCAGTAGTTTTATAGTGTAACTCCAGTAGTTTTATAGTGTAACTCCAGTAGTTTTATAGTGTAACTCCAGTAGTTTTATAGTGTAACTCCAGTAGTTTATATCCAGTGTAACTCCAGTAGTTTAGTGTAACTCCAGTAGTTTTATAGTGTAACTCCAGTAGTTTATATCCTAGTGTAACTCCAGTAGTTTATATTATAGTGTAACTCCAGTAGTTTTATAGTGTAACTCCAGTAGTTTTATAGTGTAACTCCAGTAGTTTTATAGTGTAACCCCAGTAGTTTTAGTGTAACTCCAGTAGTTTTATAGTGTAACTCCAGTAGTTTATATCCTAGTGTAGCTCCAGCAGTTTATATTATAGTGTAACTCCAGTAGTTTATATCCTAGTGTAACTCCAGTAGTTTTATAGTGTAACTCCAGTAGTTTATATTCTAGTGTAACTCCAGTAGTTTATATCCTAGTGTAACTCCAGTAGTTTATATCCTAGTGTAACTCCAGTAGTTTATATCCTAGTGTAACTCCAGTAGTTTATATTCTAGTGTAACTCCTGTAGTTTATATCCTAGTGTAACTACAGTAGTTTTATAGTGTAACTCCAGTAGTTTATATTCTAGTGTAACTCCAGTAGTTTATATTATAGTGTAACTCCAGCAGTTTATATCCAAGTGTAACTCCAGTAGTTTATATCCTAGTGTAACTCCAGTAGTTTATATTCTAGTGTAAGTCCAGTAGTTTATATCCTAGTGTAACTACAGTAGTTTATATCCTAGTGTAACTCCAGTAGTTTTACAGTGTAACTCCAGTAGTTTTAGTGTAACTCCAGTAGTTTATATCCTAGTGTAACTCCAGTAGTTTATATCCTAGTGTAACTCCAGTAGTTTTACAGTGTAACTCCAGTAGTTTATATCCTAGTGTAACTCCAGTAGTTTTATAGTGTAACTCCAGTAGTTTATATTCTAGTGTAACTCCAGTAGTTTATAGTGTAACTCCAGTAGTTTATATCCTAGTGTAACTCCAGGAGTTTTATAGTGTAACTCCAGTAGTTTATATCCTAGTGTAACTCCAGTAGTTTTAGTGTAACTCCAGTAGTTGTATAGTGTAACTCTAGTAGTTTTAGTGTAACTCCAGTAGTTTTATAGTGTAACTCCAGTAGTTTTAGTGTAACTCCAGTAGTTTTATAGTGTAACTCCAGTAGTTTTAGTGTAACTCCAGTAGTCTTAGTGTAACTCCAGTAGTTTATATCCTAGTGTAACTCCAGTAGTTTATATCCTAGTGTAACTCCAGTAGTTTTATAGTGTAACTCCAGTAGTTTTAGTGTAACTCCAGTAGTTTTATAGTGTAACTCCAGTAGTTTTATAGTGTAACTCCAGTAGTTTTAGTGTAACTCCAGTAGTCTTAGTGTAACTCCAGTAGTTTATATCCTAGTGTAACTCCTGTAGTTTATATCCTAGTGTAACTCCAGTAGTTTATATCCTAGTGTAACTCCAGTAGTTTTATGGTGTAACTCCAGTAGTTTTAGTGTAACTCCAGTAGTTTTATAGTGTAACTCCAGTAGTTTATATCCTGGTGTAACTCCAGTAGTTTTATAGTGTAACTCCAGTAGTTTATATCCTAGTGTAATTCCAGTAGTTTATATCCTAGTGTAACTCCAGTAGTTTATATCCTAGTGTAATTCCAGTAGTTTATATCCTAGTGTAACTCCAGTAGTTTGTAGTGTAACTGCAGTAGTTTATATCCTAGTGTAACTCCAGTAGTTTATATCCTAGAGTAAATCTAGTTGTATTTAAGACAAAATGTAAATGTACTGTTTCTTTGAGAACATGTCTCCTGTGTTTTCTAATCCATTACACAGTAACAGTAATTAATCTTTAGCTGGCCTCCCTCTCTCTTCCTCATCCCTATCGGCACCTTATGCCCTATATAGTACACTACTCCTGACCAGGGTTTTGTAGTGCACTTTGTGGGGAATAGTGAGCCATTTGGGACTCAAACCTCGTGTCGCGGAGCCAAGACAAACCCTGTAGAACAATCTCTAGCTCTTGTCTATCCTGTAACGACAACAATTTGCCAGTGTATTATTAGTGGAGGAACTCTAACGCTCTGGACCAGAGCTATACATTACTATGAGTTATTAGTGGAAGACCTGTAACGCTCTGGACCAGAGCTATACATTACTATGAGTTATTAGTGGAGGACCTGTATCGCTCTGGACCAGAGCTATACATTACTATGAGTTATTAGTGGAGGAACTCTAACGCTCTGGACCAGAGCTATACATTACTATGAGTTATTAGTGGAGGAACTCTGGCTCTGGACCAGAGCTATACATTACTATGAGTTATTCGTGGAGGAACTCTAACGCTCTGGACCAGAGCTATACATTACTATGAGTTATTAGTGGAGGAACTCTAACGCTCTGGACCAGAGCTATACATTACTATGAGTTATTAGTGGAGGAACTCTAACGCTCTGGACCACAGCTATACATTACTATGAGTTATTAGTGGAGGAACTCTAACGCTCTGGACCAGAGCTATACATTACTATGAGTTATTAGTGGAGGAACTCTAACGCTCTGTACCAGAGCTATACATTACTATGAGTTATTAGTGGAGGAACTCTAACGCTCTGGACCAGAGCTATACATTACTATGAGTTATTAGTGGAGGAACTCTAACGCTCTGGACCAGAGCTATACATTACTATGAGTTATTAGTGGAGGAACTCTAACGCTCTGGACCAGAGCTATACATTACTATGAGTTATTAGTGGAGGAACTCTAACGCTCTGGACCAGAGCTATACATTACTATGAGTTATTAGTGGAGGAACTCTAACGCTCTGGACCAGAGCTATACATTACTATGAGTTATTAGTGGAGGAACTCTAACGCTCTGGACCAGAGCTATACATTACTATGAGTTATTAGTGGAGGAACTCTAACGCTCTGGACCAGAGCTATACATTACTATGAGTTATTAGTGGAGGAACTCTAACGCTCTGGACCAGAGCTATACATTACTATGAGTTATTAGTGGAGGAACTCTAACGCTCTGGACCACAGCTATACATTACTATGAGTTATTAGTGGAGGAACTCTAACGCTCTGGACCAGAGCTATACATTACTATGAGTTATTAGTGGAGGAATTCTAACGCTCTGGACCAGAGCTATACATTACTATGAGTTATTAGTGGAGGAACTCTAACGCTCTGGACCAGAGCTATACATTACTATGAGTTATTAGTGGAGGAACTCTAACGCTCTGGACCAGAGCTATACATTACTATGAGTTATTAGTGGAGGAACTCTAACGCTCTGGACCAGAGCTATACATTACTATGAGTTATTAGTGGAGGAACTCTAACGCTCTGGACCAGAGCTATACATCACTATGAGTTATTAGTGGAGGAACTCTAACGCTCTGGACCAGAGCTATACATTACTATGGGTGGTTGGACCGAGTTGGAAAGGTGGACAGCGTGACAGTTGGCGTCTTGTTGGAATAATCTGAGATAATCTGAGATTAATACAGTTATCCCAAGTTGTGGGTGAGTATTAAAACCATTTCCAACTCGTTTGAAATGTTTTTCTTTAACCGTCATTGTGAAAGAATGTGAATTTTAGCGACAACAAATAAATAGCTTCTGGGTTGTGCATTCGCAAAGTATTGAGGACCCTTGACTTGTTCACAGTTTGCTACGTTACACTAAACTTACAGCTTTGTACTAAAGTGGATTACATTGTTTTTTTCTCTTGTCAATCTTCACACAATACCCCACAATGACAGAGCAAATACCCCACAATGACAGAGCAAATACCCCACAATGACAGAGCAAATACCCCACAATGACAGAGCAAATACCCCACAATGACAGAGCAAATACCCCACAATGACAGAGCAAATACCCCACATGACAGAGCAAATACCCCACAATGACAGAGCAAATACCCCACAATGACAGAGCAAATACCCCACAATGACAGAGCACATACCCCACAATGACAGAGCAAATACCCCACAATGACAGAGCACATACCCCACAATGACAAAAATACCCCACAATGACAAATACCCCACAATGACAGAGCAAATACCCCACAATGACAGAGCAAATACCCCACAATGACAGAGCAAATACCCCACAATGACAGAGCAAATACCCCACAATGACAGAGCAAATACCCCACAATGACAAAGCAAATACCCCACAATGACAGAGCAAATACCCCACAATGACAGAGCAAATACCCCACAATGACAGAGCAAATACCCCACAATGACAGAGCAAATACCCCACAATGACAGAGCAAATACCCCACAATGACAAAGCAAATACCCCACAATGACAAAGCAAATACCCCACAATGACAAAGCAAATACCCCACAATGACAAAGCAAATACCCCACAATGACAGAGCAAATACCCCACAATGACAGAGCAAATACCCCACAATGACAAAGCAAATACCCCACAATGACAAAGCAAATACCCCACAATGACAAAGCAAATACCCCACAATGACAAAGCAAATACCCCACAATGACAGAGCAAATACCCCACAATGACAGAGCAAATACCCCACAATGACAAAGCAAATACCCCACAATGACAAAGCAAATACCCCACAATGACAAAGCAAATACCCCACAATGACAGAGCAAATACCCCACAATGACAGAGCAAATACCCCACAATGACAGAGCAAATACCCCACAATGACAGAGCAAATACCCCACAATGACAGAGCAAATACCCCACAATGACAGAGCAAATACCCCACAATGACAGAGCAAATACCCCACAATGACAGAGCAAATACCCCACAATGACAAAGCAAATACCCCACAATGACAGAGCAAATACCCCACAATGACAGAGCAAATACCCCACAATGACAAAGCAAATACCCCACAATGACAGAGCACATACCCCACAATGACAAAGCAAATACCCCACAATGACAGAGCAATACCCCACAATGACAGAGCAAATACCCCACAATGACAGAGCAAATACCCCACAATGACAAAGCAAATACCCCACAATGACAGAGCAAATACCCCACAATGACAGAGCAAATACCCCACAATGACAGAGCAAATACCCCACAATGACAGAGCAATACCCCACAATGACAGAGCAAATACCCCACAATGACAGAGCAAATACCCCACAATGACAGAGCACATACCCCACAATAACAAAGCAAATACCCCACAATGACAGAGCAAATACCCCACAATGACAGAGCAATACCCCACAATGACAGAGCAAATACCCCACAATGACAAAGCAAATACCCCACAATGACAAAGCACATACCCCACAATGACAAAGCAAATACCCCACAATGACAAAGCACATACCCCACAATGACAGAGCAAATACCCCACAATGACAAAGCACATACCCCACAATGACAAAGCACATACCCCACAATGACAAAGCAAATACCCCACAATGACAGAGCAAATACCCCACAATGACAGAGCAAATACCCCACAATGACAGAGCAAATACCCCACAATGACAGAGCAAAAACAGTTTTTTAAATTTTTATAAAATGTACCGGTATAAAATATAATGGAAATATCACATTCATGTAAGTGTTCAGACCCTTTACTCAGTACTTTGTTGAAGCACCTTTGGCAGCGATTACAGCATTGAGTCTTCTTGGGTATGATGCTACAAGCTTGGCACACCTGTATTTGGGGTGTTTCTCCAATTCTTCTCTGCAGATCCTCTCAAGCTCTGTCAGGTTGGATGGGGAGTTTTGCTGCACATGTTCAAGTCCGGGCTCTGGCTGGGCCACTCAAGGACATTCAGAGACTTGTCCCGAAGCCACTCCTGCATTATCTTGGCTGTGTGCTTAGGGTTGTTGTCCTCTTGGAAGGTGAACCTCACCCCAGTCTGAGGTCCTGAACACTCTGGAGCAGGTTTTCATCAAGGATCTCTCTGTACTTTGCTCCGTTCATCTTTCCCTCGATCCTGACTCGTCTCTCATTCCCTTCCACTGAAAAACATCCCCACAGCATGATGCTGCCACCACCATGCTTCACTGTAGGGATGGTGCCAGGTTTCCTCCAGACGTGACACTTGGCATTCAGGCCAAAGAGTTCAATCTTGGTTTCATCAGACCAGAGAATCTTGTTTCTCATGGTCTGAGAGTCCTTTAGGTGCCTTCTGGAAAACTCCAAGCAGGCTGTCATGTGCTTTTTACTGAGGAGTGGCTTCCATCTGGCAACTCTACCATAAAGGCCTGATTGGTGGAGTGCTGCAGAGATGGGTTGTCCTCCTGGAATGTTCTCCCATCTCCACAGAGGAAGTCTGTAGCTCATACAGCGTGACCATCGGGATCTTGGTCACCTCCCTGACCAAGGCCCTTCTCCCCCGATTGCTCAGTTTGGCTTGGCGGCCAGCTCTAGGAAGAGTCTTGGTGATTCCAAACTTTTTCATGGGAGAATGATTGAGACCACTGTGTTCTTGGTGAACTTCAATGCTGCAGAACATTTTGTTGTACCCTTCCCCAGATCTGTACCTCAACGCAATCCTGTCTCTGAGCTCTAGAGACCATTCCTTCAACCTCATGGCTTGGTTTTTGCTCTGACATGCACTGTCAACTGTGGGACCTTATATAGACCAGTGTGTTTCTTTCCAAATCATGTCACAAAAATGTACCACAGGTGGACTCCAAAGTTGCTATGCTATTCATTTCAATGCCTTTATTGGGATAAGAGTCTATATTCTATTCATTTCATTTCCTTTATCAGAATAAGAGTCTATATGCTATTCATTTCAATGCCTTTGTCAGGATAAGAGTCTATATGCTATTCATTTCAATGCCTTTATCAGGATAAGAGTCTATATGCTATTCATTTCAATGCCTTTATCAGGATAAGAGTCTATATTCTATTCATTTCAATGCCTTTATCAGGATAAGAGTCAATATGCTGTTCATTTCAATGCCTTTATCAGGATAAATCTATTTTCTACTAATTTCAATGCCTTATTCAGAATCAGTATTTTTTTTAGTTCTCTTGAGTCCTGTTAGCTAAACAGTCATGTGGTCATAATATATGTTCCTAACAGAACCATGTCCTAAATGGCATCCTATCCCCTATATAGTGCACTAGTTTTGATCCAGGACCCTTAGGGCTCTGGTCAACCATAGGGCACTATGTAGGGAATAGGGTTTCCTGTCACAGTGTATTATAACAGTCATTATATTCAAATCGATAAGAACTTGCTCTACAACGTTGTATTGCCAGGCTTGTTTTTTATGGCACTATGAGTACTGGAGAGTGTAGAGACAGTATGTAATGGGCAAGTCAAGGTTATGACATTCACTTTATGGTTAGTGACATTGTGTTTTATGTCCTGTGAAATTCTTATTGCCGTCTATCAAGTTGATGTGTCCTGTCCCATCTGGTACCACACCTATCACCTCTTCTACCTGACACAGTTCTACCTGTCACACTCTTCTACCTGACACAGTTCTACCTATCACCTCTTCTACCTGACACAGTTCTACCTATCACCTCTTCTACCTGACACAGTTCTACCTATCACCTCTTCTACCTGACACAGTTCTACCTATCACCTCTTCTACCTGACACAGTTCTACCTATCACCTCTTCTACATGACACAGTTCTACCTATCACCTCTTCTACCTGACACAGTTCTACCTATCACCTCTTCTACCTGACACAGTTCTACCTATCACCTCTTCTACCTGACACAGTTCTACCTATCACCTCTTCTACCTGACACAGTTCTACCTATCACCTCTTCTACCTGACACAGTTCTACATATCACCTCTTCTACATGACACAGTTCTACCTATCACCTCTTCTACCTGACACAGTTCTACCTATCACCTCTTCTACCTGACACAGTTCTACAGTTCTACCTGACACAGTCACCTCTTCTACCTGACACAGTTCTACCTATCACCTCTTCTACCTGACACAGTTCTACCTATCACCTCTTCTACCTGACACAGTTCTACCTATCACCTCTTCTACCTGACACAGTTCTACCTATCACCTCTTCTACCTGACACAGTTCTACCTATCACCTCTTCTACCTGACACAGTTCTACCTATCACCTCTTCTACCTGACACAGTTCTACCTATCACCTCTTCTACCTGACACAGTTCTACCTATCACCTCTTCTACCTGACACAGTTCTACCTGCACTATAGACCCCACCTATCACCCCTTCTACCTGACACAGTTCTACCTATCACCTCTTCTACCTGACACAGTTCTACCTATCACCTCTTCTACCTGACACAGTTCTACCTATCACCTCTTCTACCTGACACAGTTCTACCTATCACCTCTTCTACCTGACACAGTTCTACCTATCACCTCTTCTACCTGACACAGTTCTACCTATCACCTCTTCTACCTGACACAGTTCTACCTATCACCTCTTCTACCTGACACAGTTCTACCTATCACCTCTTCTACCTGACACAGTTCTACCTGCACTATAGACCCCACCTATCACCTCTTCTACCTGACACCGTTCTACCTATCACCTCTTCTACCTGACACAGTTCTACCTATCACCTCTTCTACCTGACACAGTTCTACCTGCACTATAGACCCCACCTATCACCTCTTCTACCTGACACAGTTCTACCTATCACCCCTTCTTCCTGACACAGTTCTACCTGCACTATAGACCCCACCTATCACCTCTTCTACCTGACACAGTTCTACCTATCACCTCTTCTACCTGACACAGTTCTACCTATCACCTCTTCTACCTGACACAGTTCTACCTGCACTATAGACCCCACCTATCACCCCTTCTACCTGACACAGTTCTACCTATCACCCCTTCTTCCTGACACAGTTCTACCTGCACTATAGACCCCACCTATCACCTCTTCTACCTGACACAGTTCTACCTATCACCTCTTCTACCTGACACAGTTCTACCTATCACCCCTTCTACCTGACACAGTTCTACCTATCACCTCTTCTACCTGACACAGTTCTACCTATCACCTCTTCTACCTGACACAGTTATACCTGCACTATAGACCCCACCTATCACCCCTTCTACCTGACACAGTTCTACCTATCACCTCTTCTACCTGACACAGTTCTACCTATCACCTCTTCTACCTGACACTGTTCTACCTATCACCTCTTCTACCTGACACAGTTCTACCTGCACTATAGACCCCACCTATCACCCCTTCTACCTGACACAGTTCTACCTATCACCTTTTCTACCTGACACAGTTCTACCTATCACCTCTTCTACCTGACACTGTTCTACCTATCACCTCTTCTACCTGACACAGTTATACCTGCACTATAGACCCCACCTATCACCTCTTCTACCTGACACAGTTCTACCTATCACCTCTTCTACCTGACACAGTTATACCTATCACCTCTTCTACCTGACACAGTTCTACCTATCACCTCTTCTACCTGACACAGTTCTACCTGCACCACACCATGGACTCTACCTATGTGTCCTAGATGTCACCCTATTTACTATATACATAGTAGGGTGCTGACTGGCTGACTGGGGCTGTGTCCTAGATGGCACCTATTATCTATATAGTAGGGTGCTGACTGGGGCTGTGTCCTAGATTGCGCCCTATTCCCTATATAGTCGGGTGCTTGTCAAAAGTAGTGCACTATATAAGCATTAGGTGCCATTTGGGAAGTAGCCTAGATAGGTGCACTCTCCTGGCCAGAAATGACCCTACCTCCCTGTTCTCCTAACCAGGGATGACTTTACCTCCCCCTACCTCCCTGTTCTCCAGCCCCTACCTCCCCCTACCTCCCTGTTCTCCAACCCCTGCCTCCTCCTACCTCCCTGTTCTCCAGCCCCTAACTCCATGTTCTCCAGTCCCTGCCTCCCCGTACCTCCCTGTTCTCCAACCCCTGCCTCCTCCTACCTCCCTGTTCTCCAGCCCCTAACTTCATGTTCTCCAGTCCCTGCCTCCCCGTATCTCCCTATTCACCAGCCCCTGCCTCCCCCACCTCCCTGTCCTCCAGCCCCTGCCTCCCCCACCTCCCTGTTCTCCAGCCCCACCTCCCTGTTCTTCAGCCCCTGCCTCCCCCACCTCCCTGTTCTCTGGCCCCTGCCTCCCCCACCTCCCGGTTCTCCAGCCCCACCTCCCTGTTCTTCAGCCCCTGCCTGTACCTCCCTATTCTCCAGCCCCTGCCTCCTGCTTCCTCCCTGATCTCCAGCCCCTGTGTCCTCCAATCAGACGGAGTGTTGAGTTCCTCCTCCCATAATGTGTTCTTTGTCTCAGGGAGACAGTCAGGAGTAGTTGAGACCCACAGAGGAATGTGTTGTGCATCGTAGTAGATCTATCTCCTGCTGCTATCAGGTGAGTCTGCGGTGTTGACGCCAGCTGTGTCAGAGAGGAGAGGAATTTATGTCTGGGGGTTTCAAGTTTAGTCAGTGGGTCTGGAAATGGTGTGTTATTATGAGAGACGGTAGAACAGAACAGAAGAGGACATTAGAACAGTAGAACAGAACAGTAGAACAGTAGAACAGAACAGTAGAGGACAGTAGAACAGTAGAACAGAACAGTAGAGGACAGTAGAACAGTACAGGACAGTAGAACAGTACAGAACAGTAGAGAACAGTAGAACAGTAGAGAACAGTAGAACAGTAGAGAACAGTAGAACAGAGTAGTACAGAACAGAATAGAACAGGACAGGTGTGTGTTTGCATAGGAAATAGAGTGTCATGTAGTGAATTAGATAGGGAATAGTGAATTAGATAGGGAATAGAGTGCCATGTAGTGAATTAGATAGGGAATAGTGAATTAGATAGGGAATAGAGTGTCATGTAGTGAATTAGATAGGGAATAGTGAATTAGATAGGGAATAGAGTGCCATGTAGTGCATTAGATAGGGAATAGGGTGCCATGTAGTGCATTAGATAGGGAATAGTGAATTAGATAGGGAATAGTGAATTAGATAGGGAATAGAGTGCCATGAAGTGAATTAGATAGGGAATAGTGAATTAGATAGGGAATAGTGAATTAGATAGGGAATAGAGTGCCATGTAGTGAATTAGATAGGGAATAGTGAATTAGATAGGGAATAGTGAATTAGATAGGGAATAGAGTGCCATGTAGTGAATTAGATAGGGAATAGTGAATTAGATAGGGAATAGTGAATTAGATAGGGAATAGGGTGTCATGTAGTGAATTAGATAGGGAATAGTGTGTCATGTAGTGAATTAGATAGGGAATAGGGTGTCATGTAGTGAATTAGATAGGGAATAGTGAATTAGATAGGGAATAGTGAATTAGATAGGGAATAGTGAATTAGATAGGGAATAGAGTGTCATGTAGTGAATTAGATAGGGAATAGTGAATTAGATAGGGAATAGTGAATTAGATAGGGAATAGAGTGCCATGTAGTGAATTAGATAGGGAATAGTGAATTAGATAGGGAATAGTGAATTAGATAGGGAATAGAGTGCCATGTAGTGAATTAGATAGGGAATAGTGAATTAGATAGGGAATAGGGTGCCATGTAGTGAATTAGATAGGGAATAGAGTGCCATGAAGTGAATTAGATAGGGAATAGATTGCCATGTAGTGAATTAGATAGGGAATAGAGTGCCATGTAGTGAATTAGATAGGGAATAGAGTGCCATGTAGTGAATTAGATAGGGAATAGTGAATTAGATAGGGAATAGATTGCCATGTAGTGAATTAGATAGGGAATAGGGTGCCATGTAGTGCATTAGATAGGGAATAGTGAATTAGATAGGGAATAGAGTGCCATGTAGTGAATTAGATAGGGAATAGTGAATTAGATAGGGAATAGAGTGCCATGTAGTGAATTAGATAGGGAATAGAGTGCCATGTAGTGAATTAGATAGGGAATAGTGAATTAGATAGGGAATAGAGTGCCATGAAGTGAATTAGATAGGGAATAGATTGCCATGTAGTGAATTAGATAGGGAATAGGGTGCCATGTAGTGCATTAGATAGGGAATAGTGAATTAGATAGGGAATAGAGTGCCATGTAGTGAATTATATAGGGAATAGGGTGTCATGTAGTGCATTATATAGGGAATAGGGTGTCATGTAGTGCACTAGAAAGGGAATAGGGTGTCATGTAGTGCACTATATAGGGAATAGGGTGTCATGTAGTGCACTAGAAAGGGAATAGGGTGCCATGTAGTGCACTATATAGGGAATAGGGTGTCATGTAGTGCACTAGATAGGGAATAGGGTGTCATGCAGTGCACTAGATAGGGAATAGGGTGTCATGTAGTGCACTAGAAAGGGAATAGGGTGTCATGTAGTGCATTAGATAGGGAATAGGGTGTATTGTAGTGCACTATATAGGGAATAGGGTGCCATTTGGGAGACAGACCTGTGGTGGCCTGACTGTGGTATGTCTGTCTGTCCGTCCTTATGCATCTTTATTTCTGTCTGTCTGTCTGTCTGTCCGTCCATATGCATCTTTATGTCTGTCTGTCTGTCTGTCTGTCTGTCTGTCTGTCTGTCTGTCTGTCTGTCTGTCTGTCTGTCTGTCTGTCTGTCTGTCTGTCTGTCTGTCTGTCTGTCTGTCTGTCTGTCTGTCTGTCTCTGTCTGTCTGTCTGTCTGTCTGTCTGTCTGTCTGTCTGTCTGTCTGTCTGTCTGTCTGTCTGTCTTCTGTCTGTCTGTCTGTCTGTCTGTCTGTCTGTCTGTCTGTCTGTCTGTCTGTCTGTCTGTCAATTGTTTTTGCTGCCTAACTCATGCTATCCTAATGTATCATGATAAACATCCCCTTCGTTGACATCACTGTAAAATCACATTGTAATGAGATGCACTTTAGACTAGCACAGTGATGTTATTTTCTGACACTTTATGTAGTTAGCCACTGTATAAGAAGTGCAAGTAAGTAATAGTAATTCATGTTCTGAGACAGGTTAGTTTTACCCTACTGATGATGTGTTGTTGCAATAGTAATCCGTCCGTCCGTCGGTCGGTCCGTCCGTCCGTCCGTCCGTCTGTCTGTCTGCCTGAAGTAGAGGATGTAACAGATCAAGCATTAACAGAACCAGGTCATATAAAGTTGTAAACCAATGACAGTTGTTCACAGTATTCACTCTGCTTCACCACATTAAACCTTAACGCTCATAGCTGTCAGGCTGGCTGACCATCAGGAGAGCTGTTACAGTGTGTGTGTTGTGTGTGTGTTGTCAAGCACTTGTTGCCTTACATCCTGGAATTAAAATGGATTTCTTGGGGGTTTGTATCATTTGATTTACACAACATGCCAACCACCACTTTGAAGATGCAAAATAGTTTTTATTGTGAAACGAACAAGAAATAAGACAAAAAAAACAGAAAACTTGAACGTGCGAAACTATTCACCCACTCCAAGTCAATACTTTGTAGAGCCACCTTTTGCAGCAATTACAGCTACAAGTCTCTTGGGGTGTGTCACTATAGGCTTGGCACATCTAGCCACTGGGATTTTTGCCCATTCTTCAAGGAAAAACTGCTCCAGCTCCTTCAAGTTGGATGGGTTCTGCTGGTGTACAGCAATCTTAAGTCGTATCACAGATTCTCAATTGGATTGAGGTCTGGGCTTTGACTAGGCCATTCCAAGACATGTACAGTTCCCCCTTAAACCACTCGAGTGTTGCTTTAGCAGTATGCTTAAGGTCATTGTCCTGCTGGATGGTGAATCTCATTCCTTCAATTCTGACCAGTTTCCCAGTCCCTGCTGATGAAAAACATCCCCACAGCATGATGCTGCCACCACCATGCTAATCTGTGGGGATGGCGTTCTCAGGGTGATGGGAGGTGTTGGGTTTGCACCAGACATAACGTTTTCCTTGATGTCCAAAAAGCTACACTTGACCAGAGTACATTCTTCCATATGTTTGGGGAGTCTCCCACATATCTTTTGGCGAACACCAAAAGTGTTTGCTTATTTTTGTCTTAAGCAATGGCTTTTTTTCTGGCCACTCTTCCGTAAAGCCAGGTCTGTGCCCAAACAGTTTGAGCTTCTACTTTTAAAAATCCACCTTCCCAGAAATAAGTCTCTCAATGTTGCCACTTGAGACGCCCCTCTGCCCCCAGCTGTGCCCATATGTGGATTAATTGTCCCCCATTTATCTTCAGAGTTTGTACTGTTAGGTGACCTAAACTGGGATATGTTTAACACCCCAGCAGTCCTACAATCTAAGATAGATTCCCTCAATCTCACACAAATTATAAAGGAACCTACCAGGTACAACCCTAAATCCGTAAACACGGGCTTCCTCATAGATATCATCCTGACCAACCTGCCCTCTAAATACACCTCTGCTGTCTTCAACCAGCGATCACAGCCTCATTGCCTGTGTCCGTAATGGGTCCGTGGACAAACGAGCACCCCTCATCACTGTCAAATTCTCCTTAAAACACTTCAGTGAGCAGGCCTTTCTAATCAACCTGGCTCAGGTATCCTGGAAGGATATTGACCTCATTCCATCAGTAGAGGATGCCTGGTTATTCTTTAAAACTGCCTTGCTCACCATCTTAAAAACACATGCCCCATTCAAAAAATGTAGGACTAAGAACAGATATAGCCCTTTGTTCACTCCAGACTTGACTACCCTTGACCAGCACAAAAACATCCTGTGGCGTACTGCATTAGCATCGAATAGCCCCGAGATATGCAACTTTTCAGGGAAGTCAGGAACCAATAGAAACAGGCAGTACGGAAAGGAAAAGCTAGCTTTTTCAAACAGAAATTTGCATCCTGCAGCACAAACTCCAAAAAGTTATGGGACACTGTAAAGTCCATGGAGAATAAGAGCACCTCCTCCCATCTGCCCGCTGCACTGAGGCTAGGAAACACTGTCACCACCGATAAATCTATGATAATCGAGAATTTCAATAAGCATTTCTCTACGGTTGGCCATGCTTTCCACCTGGCTACCCCTACCTCGGTCAACAGCTCTGTACCCCCACAGCAACTTGCCCAAGCCTCCCCATTTCTCCTTCAGCCAAATCCAGCTGATGTTCTGAAAGAGCTGCAAAATCTGGACCCCTACAAATCAGCCGGGCTAGACAATCTGGACCCTCTCTTTCTAAAATGATCCACCGCAATTGTTGCAACCCCTATTACTAGCCTGTTCAACCTCTGTTTCGTATTGTCTAACATCCCTAAAGATTGGAATGCTGCCGCGGTCATCCCCCTCTTCAAAGGGGGAGACACTCTAGACCCAAACTGCTACAGACCTATATCCATCCTGCCCTGCCTTTCTAAAGTCTTCGAAAGCCAAGTTAACAAACAGATCACCGACCATTTCGAATCCCACTGTACCTTCTCTGCTATGCAATCTGTTTTCTGAGCTGGTCATGGGTGCACCTCAGCCACACTCAAGGTCCTAAATGATTTCATAACCGCCATTGATAAAAGACAATACAGTGCCGCCATCTTCATCGACCTGCCAAGGCATTCAATGTGGTAACAAACCTCCAGACGAGCTTCAATGCCATACAACACTCCTTCCGTGGCCTCCAACTGCTCTTAAATGCATGTAAAACTAAATGCATGCTCTTCAACCGATCGCTGCCCACACCCACCTACCCGTCTAGCATCACTACTCTGGACTTAGAATGTGTGGACAACTACAAAAACCTAGGTGTCTTGTTAGACTGTATACTCTCCTTCTAGACTCACATTAAGCATCTCCAATCCAAAATTAATTATAGAATCGGCTTCCTATTTCGCAACAAACTATCCTTCACTCATGCTGCTAAACATACCCTCTTAAAACTGACCATCCTACCACTTCTTGACTTCGGCGATGTCATTTACAAATTAGCCTCCAACACTCAACAAATCGGATGTAGTCTATCACCGTGCCATCTGTTATGTCACCAAATCCCCATATACTACCCACCACTGAGACCTGCATGCTCTCATTGACTGGCCCTCGATTCATATTTGTCGCCAAACCCACTGGTTCCTGGTCATTTACAGTCGTGGCCAAAAGTATTGACAATGACACAAATATTAATTTTCACAAAGTCTGCTGCCTCAGTTTGTATGATGGCAATTTGCATATGCTCCAGAATGTTATGAAGAGTGATCAGATGAATTGCAATTAATGGCAAAGTCCCTCTTTGCCATGCAAGTGAACTGAATCGCCCCAAAAACATTTTGACTGCATTTCAGCCCTGCCACAAAAGGACCAGCTGACATCATGTCAGTGATTCTCTCGTTAACACAGGTGTGAGTGTTGACAAGGCTGGAGATCACTCTGTCATGCTGATTGAGGTCAAATAACAGACTGGAAGCTTCAAAAGGAGGGTGGAGCTGGGAATCATTGTTCTTCCTCTGTCATCCATGGTTAACTGCAAGGAAACACATGCCGTCATCATTGCTTTGCACAAAAAGGGCTTCACAGGCAAGGATATTGCTGCCAGTAAGATTGCACCTAAATCAACCATTTATTGGATCATCAAGAACTTCAAGGAGAGCAGTTCAATTGTTGTGAAGAAGGCTTCAGGGCTCCAAAGAAAGTCCAGCAAGCGCCAGGACCGTCTCCTAAAGTTGATTCAGCTGCAGGATTGTGACAACACCAGTACAGAGCTTGCTCAGGAATGGCAGCAGGCAGGTGTGAGTGCATCTGCACGCACAGTGAGGTGAAGACTTTTGGAGGATGGCCTGGTGTCAGGAAGGGCAGCAAAGAAGCCACTTCTCTCCAGGAAAAACATCAGGGACAGACTGATATTCTGCAAAAAGTACAGGGATTGGACTGTTGAGGACTGGGGTAAAGTCATTTTCTCTGATGAATCTCCTTTCCGACTGTTTGGGGCATCTGGAAAAAGCTTGTCAGAAGAAAACAAGGTGAGCGCTACCATCAGTCCTGTGTCATGCCAACGGTAAAGCATCCTGAGAACATTCATGTGTGGGGTTGCTTCTCAGCCAAGGGAGTGGGCTCTCTCACAATTTTGCCTAAGAACACAGCCATGAATAAAGAATGGTACCAAAACGTCCTCCGAGAGCAACATCTCCCAACCATCCAGGATCAGTTTGGTGACTAACCATGCCTTTTCCAGCATGATGGCACCTTGCCATAAGGCAAAAGTGATAACTAAGTGGCTCGGGGAACAAAACATTGATATTTTGGGTCCATGGCCAGGAAACTCCCCAGACCTTAATCCCATTGAGAACTTGTGGTCAATCCTCAAGAGGCGGGTGGACAAACAAAAACAAACAAATTCTGACAAACTCTAAGCATTGATTATGCAAGAATGGGCTGCCATCAGTGAACCAAAGGTTAATTGACAGCATGCCAAGACGGATTGCAGAGTTCTTGAAAAACAAGGGTCAACACTGCAGATGTTGACTCTTTGCATCAACTTCATGTAATTGTCAATAAAAGCCCTTGACACTTATGAAATGCTTGTAATGCTTGTCATCCCCAAAGCAAAATCCTAATTTGGCCACCTTTCCTTCCAGTTCTCTGCTGCCAATGACTTGCAAAAATCACTGGAGTCTTATATCTCCCTAACTAACTTCATGCATCAGCTGTCAGAGCAGCTTACCAATCACTGCAGCTGTACCACAGCCCATCTGTAAATTGCCCACCCAAACACCTCATCCCCATATTGTTAGTTATTTATTTTTGCTCCTTTGCACCCCAGTATCTCTACTTGTACATTAATCTTCTGCACATCTATCACTCCAGTGTTTAATTGCTCAATTGTAATTATTTCGCCACTATGGCCTATTTATTGCCTTTACCTCCCTAATCTTATTTCATTTGCACACACTGTACATAGATTTTTCTATTGTGTTATTGACTACTTTTGTTAATTGCACGTGTAACTCTGTGTTGTTAATATCACACTGCTTTGCTTTATCTTGGTCAGGTCGCAGTTGTAAATGAGAACTTGTTCTCAACTGGCTGTCACACCCTGACCTTAGATACCTCTGTTTTTCTATATATTTTGGTTAGGTCAGGGTGTGACTAGGTGGGTACTTTGGGGCGGCAGGGTAGCCTAGTGGTTAGCTTGTTGGACTAGTAACCGAAAGGTTGCAAGTTCAATTCCCCAAGCTTACAAGTACAAATCTGTCGTTCTGCCCCTGAACAGGTAGTTAACCCACTGTTTCTAGGCCGTCATTGAAAATAAGAATTTGTTCTCAACTTGCCTAGTTGAATAAAGGTAAAATAATAACTCTAGTTTTTGTATGTTTAGGGGTTTTTGTATGTCTATTTAGGCCGAATATGGTTCCCAATCATAGACAGCTGTTTATCGTTATCTCTGATTGGGCATCATATTTAGGTAGCCATTTCGTTTGTTATTTTTGTTGGTTTGTTCGGTGTTCATTCATTAAAAGAGAATGTGCCTTGGTCTAATCATTACGACGAATGTGACACTGGCCTACCTGGTTTAAATAAAGGTGAAATAAAATAATAAATTTATAAAAGCCCATCTCTGTGGAGTGTACAGCTTAAAGTGGTCCTATGGACAGATACTCCAATCTTCGCTGTGGAGCTTTGCAGCTCCTTCAGGGTTATCTTTGGTCTCTTTTTTGCCTCTCTGATTAATGCCCTCCTTGCCTGGTCTGTGAGTTTTGGTGGACGGCCCTCTCTTGGCAGGTTTGATGTGGTGCAATATTCTTTCAATTTTTTAATAATGGATTTAATGGTGCTCTGTAGGATGTTCAAAGTTTAGGATATTTTTTTACAACCCAACCCTGATCTGTACTTCTCTACAACTTTGCCCCCGACCTGTTTGGAGAGCTCCTTCCTACAGCATA
>NW_024608828.1:0-84021 GCF_018296145.1 Oncorhynchus tshawytscha | reverse complement strand
TCAGTTGTAAAGCTGGAAAAGTATATATATATTGTAGGAAATAGCAGTTTCTAAATGGTAGGTAGAGGCTGGGAAAGCTCACCCAGCTAACAGTGGAGGCCAGGGCCGCCTGGGCTCAGGTGGAGAGGCCATGGCACTCATGGCCTCCAGCCCAACAGGCAGGAGGCTGGCACCTCCAGCCTCCCACCGAAGGTGGGGCAATGGTACCATACAAAAACTGTAGGAGGCTGAGGCAACAGCAGCCCCTCCAACCAGTAGGTAGGCCAGGCAACAGTGGCCTCCAGCTGAACCTGGGTGGAGGCTGGGGCATCATGTTTCCAGCCCAGTAATTAGAAACTGCCTGCAGCAGCGTGTTTCTCTGGAATACAAGATGAAGACCTAACACATCAGGAAGCAATTAGACTGCGTTTGAGACTGTGAGACCAATTCTGATCTTATTTTGCCCATCAATTGGTCTTTTGGCCAATCAGATCAGCTCAGAAAAAGATCTGATGTGAAAAGATCTGATGGGATTGGTCGAAAGACCAATTAGTCGGGGAAAAGATCAGAATTGGGTTACGTCTGAATGTAGCCTTAGTCTCATACCAAACCAGGCAGCAGCAGACTCTCTTCCTGAAATCAGTGGGCCTCTGTTTTCTCCATTACCCTCCTAATGAACCAGGTCCTGCATGCACTGGGTCATGTGTTGTATAGTATATCACTTAGAATAGCTCTATAGGGGATGTTATGGTCTCATTATGACGAAGGTAACTCTCACATAGACTGCAAACAGATCAGTACCAGCCATCCATTCTAATGCATATGACATGCTATCGTGGTCAGATAGTATTGTTGTAAAGAGAATGTGTTCTCAATGACTTAGCTTATTTAAATAAAGGAAACTAAAAGGTTTATTGGCCCCAGCTAGCGGATATTAAGTAAGTTTTCTCTATTGGCTCGTATTTACAAGGCATGTCACATGTCTATTAGAGACAACATAAATGTGACATAGTAGCTTCATATTTATTGTACATTCACTGCTTGGTTAAACCCTTAGAAAGATGAGGGCTTTGGACAAAATTAGTGCACTATGTAGGGAATAAGGTGGCACTTGGTACAGAGCCCTGGACTGTAAGTTAGGATCTATGCTTTAGTATGTGTTCAGCACTGTGGAATCATCACGAAGAAACACCTTGCCTCAGTACCTAATACTGCTTGCAAATCATGACAATCCACCATCGACTAGTGTCCGTGATCAATAAATAACTGTTATTGTTGGAACATCAGGATCAATGGAACATATATACAGAATCAATAAAATGTGATTTTCCCGATCCGGACGGAGTAATGAGAACCAGGCTTGAGAAGATATGAGACATTTCATTTTGGATAAGGTATTAGGTTCAGGTGAAATGGCAAGGCATTTAAATCTTTAATCTAGCTCTATGACATGCATGGATTAGTCCACTGTGATACATGTATCTCTGACTCAACCGTGCAGAATCAGTATTCCTGAACACTAGCCTGGTTCTAAGCTTCACAAACACACAAATGCACACACACTGGTGCAACTATGATATCCTATGAGGTTTATATGGCAGCTAGCCGGAGAATAGTGTCATTAGAATCCTACGTTTTGACACTTTTCTCACACTCAAAGCTCTCTTGTAATTATTGGAACTCATCCCCCAACCAATAGCATCCACCTCCACCGCACATACAGATTAGACAATGACTGAGTCCGTCAGGATATATGAGCTAAATTGAAAACTTCGATCAGATAGATAACCTGTGTGTACCTCTGAGTGAAGGTCGTTCAGATCAGAAGGCTAACCTGTGTGTACCTCTGAGTGAAGGTCGTTCAGATCAGAAGGCTAACCTGTGTGTACCTCTGAGTGAAGGTCGTTCAGATCAGAAGGCTAACCTGTGTGTACCTCTGAGTGAAGGTCGTTCAGATCAGAAGGCTAACCTGTGTGTACCTCTGAGTGAAGGTCAGAGAACATAGCTACTGTATTAGTAATCAGTGGGTCACCCAGGATCACTAGGTAAACAGACAGATGTGTTTGTTTATGTAGATAGGACACCAGCAAACACTGAAACACAGACTATGTATCACTGCCATGTGGCTACTCAGCCATGTCACATCGTTTCTCTCTGTTGTAGAAACACCCTGACACACACTCTACGACTCTCACTCAGCTAAAAAACACACTCTTAACCACTCAGACCGCCACTGAAATGCATACAGTACTTGTGTGTACACACACACACACACATAGACACACACAGACACACACACAGACACACACACACACACACACACACACACACACATCACATTTACTCGTCACACTCCGGTACTCTCGTCCCTTGTCCTCCTCCCCAGTCTACCGTTTCCTCGTTCCCTTTCTCTCCTAGATAACCCTGCTCTATCCAGTGGTGACAGACTCATGACTTTCTCTCCTAGATAACCCTGCTCTATCCAGTGGTGACTGACTCACAGCACAGATAAGTAGCCTAAATCAATCAATCACAGAAAACACATCTCACAACACACTGGTTGCCACATATAAAGGTCATGGGTAGATAGAACACAGCTTATATCAAATTGACATCAGAAGTAGATTCTTTTTTTTTCTTCGTATTTTAGCTATTCCTAACCCCAACCTTTTTCCTAATATTAACCTAATACTCCTAACCTGTTACGTTAATTATCCAAACCTGCTGAGTAAATTCTCCTAACCTGCTATGAAAAGTCCATTCTGGTCAATTTTGACACAAGCTGTAAACTATTTGGTCAAAACCCTGAGAACCACATGAGATAAACCACTCAAGAACTGGACGGTCAGAAAATAACATGAACAGATCGATAAAGTAAGATCATAAAAGATTGAGAGAGAAAAAGAGATCCACAGATGGAGAGGGGGGAGAGATCCACAGATGGAGAGGGGGATGGAGATCCACAGATGGAGAGGGGGAGATCCACAGATGGAGGGAGAGAGAGGGGGAGAGGATCCACAGATGGAGAGGGGGGAGGGGAGGGAGAGATCCACAGATAGAGAGGGAGGGGGAGAGATCCACAGACCCACAGATAGAGAGGAGCGAGAGAGACCCACAGATAGAGAGGGAGCTTGAGAGAGACCCACAGATAGAGAGGGAGCGAGAGGGGGGAGAGAGAGATCCACAGATAGAGAGGGAGAGAGAGAGAGAGACCCACAGATAGAGAGGGAGAGAGAGAGAGACCCACAGATAGAGGGGGGAGAGAGATCCACAGATGGAGAGAGAGAGATCCACAGATAGAGAGAGAGATCCACAGATAGAGGGGGGAGAGAGATCCACAGATAGAGGGGGAGAGAGATCCACAGATAGAGGGGGGAGAGAGAGATCCACAGATAGAGAGAGAGAGATCCACAGATAGAGGGGGAGAGAGATCCACAGATAGAGGGGGAGAGATCCACATGATAGAGAGGGGAGAGAGATCCACAGATAGAGGGGGGAGAGATCCACAGATAGAGAGGGGAGAGAGATCCACAGATAGAGAGGAGAGAGATCCACAGATAGAGAGGGGAGAGAGATCCACAGATAGAGAGGGAGAGAGAGAGAGACCCACAGATAGAGAGAGATCCACAGATAGAGAGGGAGAGAGAGAGACCCACAGACAGAGAGAGATCCACAGATAGAGAGGGAGAGAGAGAGAGACCCACAGATAGAGAGAGATCCACAGATAGAGAGGGAGAGAGAGAGAGACCCACAGATAGAGAGAGAGATCCACAGACATAGGGGAGAGAGTTGGGGAGAGAGATCCACAGATAGAGAGAGAGAGAGAGAGAGAGAGAGCACAGTGGAGGTCATGATCAGATGAGCTCTTGCATTTTTCAGTATTTTCTTAAAAGATAGATTTAGATAAACTTTGGATATTTTGTCAGAACCAATATGGGATGCTACCCCACAACATAAAATATTCACTCAAATCAAAACTCAAACCTACAACCTGATTTTGAACTGAACAGAATCACCTAAAGGCTTACAACTACCAACGATTATTATTCCAACGCTATACAGCAAAGGCTCTGGAAAACAACCTAAAACTGAGTGAGTAATGTTTAGTCTGAAGCTATATTTTATTTCCAAAAGCCAAGAAGAAAAAATACATTACTTCAATTAGCACTGACGTGTCAAGTGAGAGGTGGCAAAGTCATTTAGCACAACAATGGCAGGAGAGTGGAACATTCTACTCCAACCAAATGGAGAGGCCTTAGAAGCTGCCTCCGCTGTTCAGAGGTAATTAAACAGTACCCTGTGTGTATGTAAAGACTGATAAGGCAAGAAAGATCACAAAATGAAGCTCCTTATGGAAAATCAAGAGACACTTTTTGCTGACTATTATAAAAATGGGAACATCAGCAACCTCATCTTCCACACAAACCATCCCCTGGCATGGCACACATACTCAATATTAGCTCACTACCCCTTTGTTAAGAAAGTGGGTGTTAATGAGGGGTGTAAACTCAGGATACTAGACAACGAGGACTCAGAGTCAGCTAATATAAACCTCTATAAGTCCAGAACAGTAATGGTACAGGGTAACCCCAAAAAGGTTTCAGATGGACTTCCACCTAATCAAAGAATTAGCCAAGCAGGAGAAGCTCTCCCTTGAGAAAGATATCCCCCCATCCCCGAGCGGGTCACACCAGACCTCTTCATTATATAACCCCACAGACGAGCAACCCCAAGCAGAAAGTCAACCTCCCAGCACAGGGTACTAATCCCTCATTGAAATGAAGGATACATTGACCCAGTTGTAGGTAAGGCATGTGGAGCTGGAACAGCAGGTGATTACACTCCAGTCAGCACAGACCCAGACAACAGTCCAGCACAACAACACCCCCTTAACCAGACCCGGAGAGCTACATATCTGCTCTCTGGAGTGAGACAACCTCAACAATATAAAAAGCAAGCGCAGGAGAAGAACAGACCACTAGAGGAGAGGATCAGACTGCTGGAGGAGAGGTTGAAGGAGATGGCGTGTGACAGAGAACAACCCACTAGAGAGGTGGCCACCCCCCGCAGACCATCCCACCTCAGTTCCCGACAAAAGTCTCGACACCACAGCAGAACAGTCCACACCAGACCCTGACCATAGCGTCGACATCACAGCAGAACAGACAAATGAAGAACCCCAAGCCCAGGGGCTCTCACCCCCTCTGAGCCACCCTGATAGCCTTCCTGACAACCCCCCCACACCCACTGAGGACAAACACAAGACACAGATTGTTCTCCTCATGGACTCAAATGGGAAATATAAACAAGAAAAAAAACCTTTCTCCAAACACAGTGTCTTTTATACTTTAACCATTTGTACATCATTATAACACTGTATATATATATACATAATATGACATTTGTAATGTCTTTATTCTTTTTGAGCTTCTTTGAGTGTAATGTTTACTGTTCACATTTATTGTTTATTTCACTTTTGTATATTATCTACCTCACTTGCTTTGGCAATGTTAACATATGTTTCCCAAGCCAATAAAGCCCCTTGAATTGAATGGAATTGAATTGAGAGAGAGAGATCCATAGATAGAGAGAGAGAGATCCACAGATAGAGGGAGAGAGAGATCCACAGATAGAGAGAGAGAGATCCACAGATAGAGGGAGAGAGAGATCCACAGATAGAGAGGGAGAGAGAGATCCACAGATAGAGGGAGAGAGAGATCCACAGATAGAGAGGGAGAGAGAGATCCACAGATAGAGGGAGAGAGAGATCCACAGATAGAGAGGGAGAGAGAGATCCACAGATAGGGGGAGAAAGAGAGAGAGATCCACAGATAGAGAGGGAGAGAGAGATCCACAGACAGGGGGAGGAAGAGAGAGAGAGATCCACAGACAGGGGGAGAAAGAGAGAGAGAGATCCACAGATAGAGGGAGAGAGAGAGCGATCTCAGAGAGAGAGATCTCACAGAGAGAGAGATTCAGCCAGGAGAGAGCCGATCCACAGCATATATATATATATTCATCCGCAGAGCATATGGTGGTCGGTCCACAGAGAGAGAGAGAGATCCACAGATAGAGAGGGAGAGAGAGATCCACAGATAGGGGGAGAAAGGGAGAGAGATCCACAGATAGAGGAGAGAGACTGATTGAGATAGAGTGCGAGAGAGAGTTAGGACTGATTTGAGAGAGTGAGCGAGGAAGAAGAGAGAGAGAGAGATTAATTAATTGCTGGGTGTAGGGCACATTTATGTTCCCGCTTGTGAGTGTGACGCAGTGAGCCTCTCTGAAGTTTTGATGAGGACCATCAGACAGATACAGGAGTTCACCATATTAGGGCACAAAGCAGAACAGGGTGGTATGTAAGCTGTTTAGGTTGTTTATTCATATTGGTTACTGGTGAGGACGCCTTCACCTCTGCCATATGCTGGCTGTCTCAACCTAGCTAGATATAGGCCGTTCTCAACTAGTGTTAGATAAAGGGTTGTGTCCATTATTGTTTATAGTGTTTCCTCTCCTCGTTCTGTCAGTGTCCTCCCCCTTTTACAAGCTCCTTTCCTCTGGTGCTCTGTAGCGTCTCCCATGCCCCATCCCTTTGACTGAATATATGCTCTCTACAATTAAAGCCTGATTGATCCGATGAAACACAGCACACAACATCAACATTACAAGTCTGTTACACACACTCAACGCACAACAGAGAGAGAGAGACAGAGAGAGAGAGAGAGAGAGAGAGAGAGAGAGACAGAGAGAGAGAGGAGAGAGAGAGAGAGAGAGAGAGAGAGAGAGAGAGAGAGACAGAGAGAGAGAGAGAGAGAGAGAGAGAGACAGAGAGAGAGACAGAGAGAGAGAGAGAGAGAGAGAGAGAGAGAGAGAGAGAGAGACACAGAGGAGAGAGAGAGAGAGAGACAGAGTAGAAAAAGAGAGAGAGAGAGAGAGAGAGAGAGAGAGAGAGAGGAGAGAAAAAGAGATCGAGAGAGAGGGAGGGAGTGGGTGAGTAGCCTCTCCATTTCTTTACTCTAACTAACTCTCCAGCATTATGCCACAGAGACCTAGTTCTCTTCATGGAGACCTAGAACACCTTGCTAGAGGACGACAGCACCACAGAGCCAGTCCCTAGGGGTGGTCAATATGATGTGATGCAATGTAAGCAAGGACAGTTTTGAAACCAGGTTCAGTTAACATTTCCACGCAGATGTAGTAGCATTGTCATTGCTGACACTCCAGCCTATAGGTCACAGGTACTCACAGGAACTCAAGTAGCTTCAAATCATATTTTATTATTTCTTCTAAACAACCCTACTAGTTGGACCATCAAAGCTGCTCCCCGTGATAAAGCAGTCATCTCCCATTCCTCTTTTCGCCTGCTTATCGGTAACCACTAACAACAGACTAAAACTCACTCTATTGCCGTGTTTATAATAACTCGGAACTCGGAAATCTCTGACTTCCAACATCAGTGCGTTCAAGACAACTGGGAACTCTGGAAAAACAAGCTCCGACTGGGGGAAAAATGTTGAACAGTCATCCAACTTGAATTCCAAGTCGGAACTCTGGCCTCTTTCTAGAGCTCAGACTTTCCAACCGAAGACGACTGACGTCATGATTTGACCTCGTTTCCAGAGTTCCCAGTTGTCCTATACTGAGTTCAAGTGCTAGTCAGAACTAGGAAACTCTGACATTTCTGACTTGCTAACTAACTGGTTGTAGTTCTACACGTGCTGCGTTCAACCAGTTAGCAAGTCGAACATTTCTGAGTTTCCTAGTTCCGACTAGAACGTGAATGCGGCAATAAAAGCACCATGAGACTCTCCTTTAATAAAGGTATTGTGATGTCATAGGGCGTGGCCATCTTGGATGAGGGTGGAAGGGTTATGGAATCCAGCTTTTGCCAAATGAATGTCCGATTTGACTTTTCGTAGCAGGATAGGAGAATTTAAGCAGCAGGTTAGGAGAATTAACGTAGCAAGTTAGGAGAATTAGGTTAAGGTTATTTGGGTGCAGGAATGTCACATTCGTATTTACATTTTATGTTAATTTTCATTGAAGTTGGTGGTTACTAAGCCTGATGAATTGACTGTGTTAAATGAGGCCCAACCTCCTGGTTACACTAGTGACCACATCCCCCACGCATCCCGCAAAGGCGGAGGTGTTGTTAACATTCACAATAGCAAATTTCAATTTCCCCACAAAAATCGACTGCGCTGTTTTTTGAGCTTCTAGTCATGAAATCTATGGAGCACACTCAATCACTTTTTATAGCTACTGTTTCCAGGCATCCTGGGCCATATATAGCATTCTTCGCTGAGTTCCCTGAAATCCTATTGGACTTTATAGTGATGGCAGATAATATTCACATTTTTGGTGACTTTAATGTTCAAATGGAAAAGTCCACAGACCCACTCCAAAAGGCTTTCGGAGCCATCATCGACTCAGTGGGTTTTGTCCAACATGTCTACGGACCTACTCACTGCCACAGTCATACTCTGGACCTAGTATTGTCCCGTGGAATAAATGTTGTGGATCTTAATGTTTTTCCTCATAATCCTGGAATAATCCTGGAATATCAGACCACCATTTTATTATGTTTGCAATCGCAACAAATAATCTGCTCAGACCCCAACCAAGGATCATCAAAAGCCGTGCTATAAATTCTCAGACAACCCAAAGATTCCTAGATGCCCTTCCAGACTCCCTCCACCTACCCAAGGACGTCAGAGTACAAAAATCAGTTAACCACCTAACGGGGATGTAAATGTAACCTTGCGTAATACCCTAGACGCAGTTGCACCCCTAAAAACAAAACACATTTGTCATAAGAAACTAGCTCCCTGGTATACAGAAAATACCTGAGCCCTGAAGCAAGCTTCCAGAAAATTGGAACAAAATCGCACTACACCAAACTGGAAGTCTTCCGACTAGCTTGGAAACACAGTACCGTACAGTATCGAAGAGCCCTCAATGCTGCTCGATCATCCTATTTTTTCAACTTAATTGAGGAAAATAAGAACAATCCAAATGTATTTTTGATACTGTCACAAAGTTAACTAAAAAGAAGCATTCCCCAAGAGAGGATGGCTTTCACTTCAGCAGTGATACATTCATGAACTTCTTTAACGAAAAGATCATGATCATTAGAAAGCAAATTATGGTATCCTCTTTGAATCTGTGTTTTCCTCCAAAGCTCAGTTGTCCCGAGTCTGTACAACACTGCCAGGACCTAGGATCAAGAGAGACACTCAAGTTTTTTAATACTATATATCTTGACACATTGATGAAAATAATCATGACCTCTAAACCTTCAAGCTGCATACTGGAACCTATTCCAACTAAACTACTGAAAGAGCTGCTTCCTGTGCTTGGCCCTCCTATGTTGAACATAATAAATGGCTCTCTATCCACCGGATGTGGACCAAACTCACTTAAAGTGGAAGTAATAAAGCCTCTCTCAAAAAGCCAAACCTTGATCCAGAAAATATTTTAAAAACTATTGGCCTATATCGAATCTTCCATTCCTCTCAAAGGGTTTTGAAAAAGGAAGGCAGCAACTCACTGCCTTCCTAAAGACAAACAATGTATACAAAATAATTCAGTCTGGTTTTAGACACCATCATTGCACTGAGACGGCACTTGTGAAGGTGGTAAATTACCTTTTAATTGCGTCAGACCAAGGCACTGCATCTGTCCTCGTGCTCCTAGACCTTAGTGCTGCTTTTGATACCATTGTTCACCACATTCTTTGGAGAGATTGGAAACCTAAATTGGTCTACACGGACAAGTTCTGGCCTGGTTTAGAGCTTATCTGTCGGAAAGATATCAGTTTGTCTCTGTAGATGATTTGTCCTCTGACAAATCAACTGTAAATGTCAGTGTTCCTCAAAGCTCCGTTTTAGAACCACTATTGTTTTCACTATATATTTTACCGCTTGGTGATGTCATTCGGAAGCATAATGTTAACGTTCGCAGCTACGCGGATGACACACAGCTGTACATTTCAATGAAACGTGGTGAAGCTCCAAAATTGCCCTCCCTGAAGCCTGTGTTTCAGACATAACGAAGTGGATGGTGGCAAATGTTCTACTTTTAAACTCGGGCAAAACATAGATGCTAGTTCTAGGTCCCAAGTAACAAAGAGATCTGCTGTCGGATCTGACAATTCATCTTGATGGTTGCATAGTCGTCTCAAAAAGAACTGTGAAATACCTCTGCGTTACTCTTGACCCTGATCTCTTTTTGACGAACATATCAAGACTGTTTCAAGGACATATTTTTTCCCATCTACGTAACATTGCAAAAATGAGAAACTTTCTGTCCAAAAATGAATCCATTATTTTGTCACTTCTAGGTTAGACTTCCGCAATGCTCAACTTCCTGGCTACCCGGATAAAGCACTGAATTAACTTCAGTTAGTGCTAAACATGGCTGCTAGAATTCTGACTAGAACCAAAAAATGTGATCATATTACTCCAGTGCTATCCTGCCTACACTGGCTTCCTGTTAAGGCTAGGGCTGAGTGGAGAGGAGTGGAGAGGAGAGCGCTGTGGAGAGGAGAGCGGCTGATTGATGAGAATTATATACAGTTGATTTCGGAAGTTTACATACACCTTAGCCAAATAAATTTTAACTCTGTTTTTCACAATTCCTGACATTTAATCCTAGTAAACATTCCCTGTTTTAGGTCAGTTAGGATCACCACTTTATTTTAAGAATGTGAAATGTCAGATTAATAGTAGAGAGAATTATTTATTTCAGCTTTTATTTCTTTCATCACATTTCCAGTGGGTTACAAGTTTACAAACATTCAGTTAGTATTTGGTAGCATTGCCTTTAAATTGTTTATCTTCGGTCAAACATTTTGGGTAGCCCTCCACAAGCTTCCCAAAATAAGTTGGGTGATTTTTGGCCCATTCCTCCTGACAGAGCTGGTGTAACTGAGTCAGGTTTGTAGGCCTCCTTGATCACACACCCTATTTCAATTCTGCCCACAAAGTTTCTATAGGATTGAGGTCGGGCTTTGTGATGGCCACTCCAATACCTTGACTTTGTTGTCTTTAAGCCATTTTGCCACAACTTTGGAAGTCCTCTTTCCACCAAACATAAAGATGGTCATTATGGCGAAACAGTATATTTTAGTTTCATCAGACCAGAGGACATTTCAACAAAAAGTACAATCTTTGCCCCCCATGTGCAGTTGCAAACCGTAGTCTGGCATATTTATGGCGGTTTTGGAGCAGTGGCTTCTTCCTTGCTGAGCGGCCTTTCGGGTTACGTCGATATTGGACTCGTTTTACTGTGGATATAGATACTTTTGTACCTGTTTCCTCCAGCATCTTCACAAGGTCCTTTGCCGTTGTTCTGGGATTGATTTGCACTTTTCGCACCAAAGTACGTTCATCTCTAGGAGACAGAACGTGTCTCCTTTCTGAGCGGAGTGACGGCTGCGTGGTCCCATGGTGTTTATACTTGCGTACTATTGTGTGTACAGATGAACATGGTACCTTCAGGCTTTTGGAAATTGCTCCCAAGGATGAACCAGACTTGTGGAGGTGTTCCATTTTTTTCTGAGGTCTTGGCTGATTTCTTTTGATTTTCCCAGGATGTCAAGCAAAGAGGCACTGAATTTGAAGGTAGGCCTTGAAACGCATCCACAGGTACACCTCCAATTGACTCAAATTATGTCAATTAGCCTATCAGAAGCATTTATAGCCATGACATCATTTTCTGGAATTTTCCAAGCTGTTTAAAGGCACAGTCAACTTAGTGTATATAAACTTCTGACCCACTGGAATTGTGATACAGTGAATTATAAGTTAAATCATGTGTCTGTAACTGACTTGCCCAAACTATAGTTTGTTAACAAGAAATTTGTGGAGTCGTTGAAAACTCATTTTAAAGACTCCAACCTAAGTGTGTAAACTTCCGACTTCAACTGTATATTTCCGATTTGGTCCTGCAGTACATACCTACACGTACGCCACGGTCACAAGACACAGGCCTCCTTACTGTCCATAGAAATTCTAAGCAAACAGCTGGAGGCAGGGCTTTCTCCTATAGAGCTCCATTTTTATGGAATGGTCTTCCTACCCATCTGAGAGACGCAAACTCGGTCTCGACCTTTAAGTCTTTATTGAAGACTCATCTCTTCAGTGGGTCATATGATTGAGTGTAGTCTGGCCCAGGAGTGGGAAGGTGAACGGAAAGGCTCTGGAGCAACGAACCGCCCTTGATGTCTCTGCCTGGCCGGTTCCCCTCTTTCCACTGCGATTCTCTGCCTCTAACCCTACTACAGGGGCTGAGTCACTGGCTTACTGGTGCTCTTCCATTCCGTCCCTAGGAGGGGTGCATCACTTGAGTGGGTTGAGTCACTGACTTGATCTTCCTGTCCGGGTTGGCACCCTGGCAAAGTGGGTGGGGTTATACCCTGCCTGTTTGGCCCTGTCCGGGGGTATCGTCGGATGGGCCACAGTGTTTCCCAGCCCTTCCTGTCTCAGCCTCCAGTGTTTATGCTGCAATAGTTCAGGTGGCGGGGGACTAGGGTCAGTCTGTTATATCTGGAGTATTTATCCTGTCTTATCCAGTGTCCTGTGTGAATTTAAGTATGCTCTCTCTCTCTCTCTCTCTCTCTATCTGGCCTGATGACTCCTTGCTGTCCCCAGTCCACCTGGTCGTGCTGCTGCTCCAGTTTTAACTGTTCTGTCTGCGGCTATGGAACCCTAACCTGTTCACCGGACGTGCTACCTTGTCCCAGACCTGCTGTTTTCAACTCTCTAGAGACAGCAGGAGCGGAAGAGATACTCTGAATGATCGGCTATGAAAAGCCAACTGACATTTACTCCTGACGTGCTGACCTGTTGCACCCTCTACAACCACTGTGATTATTATTATATGACCCGGCTGGTCATCTATGAAGATTTGAACATCTTGGCCATGTTCTGTTATGATCTCCAGAAGAGGACTGGCCACCCCTCGTAGCCTGGTTCCTCAATAGGTTTCTTCCTAGGTTCTAGGCAGTTTTTCCTAGCCACCGTGCTTCTACACCTGTATTGCTTGCTGTTTGGATCTTAGGCTTGGTTTCTGCACAGCACTTTGTGACATCAGCTGATGTAAGAAGGGCTTTAGAAATAAAGTTGATTGATTGAAGCTACTGGTCTCAGATCCAACGGTTTCCACTAGTTACCACAAAGTCAAAATGGACTATATCATAAAGATTTGTGAAGAAAAAAAATAGTGTGGTTAAGGATGGGTTTAGGTTGAAAAAATCACATTTTAAGAAGAGCAATTGTAAAAAAAATAGGCCTGGTTTATGACTTTCTGGTTGTGGTATCTACTGACGACCAGCTCGAGGCGAGAGAAATTGACCGCCACCTTTTGTGTTTTGGTAAGGGCTAAGAGGGACGTCACGCACCCAACATCCCTCAGCCAATCACCCAAATTGAAATTAATCACATATGGTGTGTTCAAGACAACTTGGAATTCTGAAAAATATGAGGTCAAGTCATGACTTCAGGGATATTCAGGTCGGAAAGTTGGAGATCTAGAAAGAGACCCGAGATCGCGAGTTGGAATTCCGAGTTGGATGACCGTTCAAAACGAGTTTTCTCAGTCAAGGATAGTTTTTTTCCCCGAGGACTCAGTTGTCTTGAACACGCAGAAGTCGGAAATCTGACGTTTCCAAGTTCTCAGTTGTTCTGAACGTGGCATTTGCCTCCGGGTATTCGACGGAAATACATCTCCTTCCAGTTCTCTGCTGCCAATGACTGGAACGAACTACAAAAATCTCTGAAACTGGAAACACTTATCTCCCTCACCAGCTTTAAGCACCAACTGTCAGAGCAACTCACAGATTACTGCACCTGTACATAGCCCACCTATAATTTAGCCCAAACAACTACCTCTTTCCCAACTGTATTTAATTTTTATTTATTTATTTATTTTGCTCCTTTGCACCCCATTATTTTTATTTCTACTTTGCACATTCTTCCATTGCAAAACTACCATTCCAGTGTTTTACTTGCTATATTGTATTTACTTTGCCACCATGGCCTTTTTTTTTTGCCTTTACCTCCCTTCTGACATCATTTGCTCACATTGTATATAGACTTGTTTATACTGTATTATTGACTGTATGTTTGTTTTACTCTATGTGTAACTCTGTGTCGTTGTATCTGTCGAACTGCTTTGCTTTATCTTGGCCAGGTCGCAATTGTAAATGAGAACTTGTTCTCAACTTGCCTACCTGGTTAAATAAAGGTCAAATTAAAAAATTTAAAAAATAAATTTCGCATCTAAAATTGGATCCTTGGGATGTCCCAACTCTAACGCCACCCCATTGAAGTTGACATTTAAAATTGTACAGGTAAGGGTTAAGGTTAGGGTTATGTAAGGGTTGTGGTTAGGCTTATGGTAGGGGTTAAAGTCAGAATTAGAGTTTAGGGTAGTGACGTCCCAAGGATCCCTTATAGCATTAATGGGCGGGGCGTGGCTGTGAGATTCCTCAGAGGGCAGTCCGTTTGAAACGAGGCGACAGTAGGAACTAAAAGCTGATATTTTCCAGTCCTGAACCGACAACGGTCCTCTAAAAACAACTTCAGGTAGGTTGCTGAACGATTTAATTCAGTTTAGATAAATGCTATGTTATTCAATTAATTAAAATAAGTGTTTATGTCTGACGACCGAGCCGAGTTTCGGATGAAAATATTAAACAATGTGGTTGTAAATATAGGTTTGTAAAATCTATCTTAATCACTTCCAATGCAGTATTCTGTAGTTTGGTCAACATAAATTCACTTTTACGTCGGTATCAATTCACATTATATTGTTTTTAAGACAGAGTAAATATTTAGCTTCGGGAAACGTCCCGTTTTAACTCAGTGATAAAGCCGATTACCGACTCTGTTACCTGTTCTAATGAGCGCGTTACGTGTGTCGGTTTCAGAACCCTGGACAGCGCTGGGGCGCTCATTCTACAAACAGGCAACATCCCGACAAAAACAACACAGAAACGTTGAGAGATTTTAAAGTTTGTTTGTAGAAACGCTGTAAAAAAAAAAAAAAGAGTTCAACAGTGTAATTTGTTTTGAAAAAACTCCGTGTTTTGTATTAAGAGGTCAGCATTGAAAGAGTAAGAGAGATGTTCTCCAATTGTGGCATTCGCAAGCTAGACTTCATCATTTGTCACAGAAATGGGTCATTCAGTAGCCTCGACAAGGCAATACAGTAGCTCCTTAAGGTATTTCTCGGAGAAACAAATGTTGTTTCCCCGCTGTTTAAACGTAATTGGTAAGATGTTGCGATATTGTCATTGCCCTTTTTTTTGGTCATAATTTAGGTTCAAATGTTCGGTTTTATGGAGCGAAAAGTCAAGACAGTTTTTTTTTGAGACACGTGGCTGTGTTATGTCAAGTATTTCTCAAGCCAAAGCGACTATGGCGATGTATCATGCTATTCGTGCCCACCTACAGCCTCTGCCAAAAGCTCATTCGCGTCGCTGGATGTGAACATGTGTCTCTTTCTTCGGTTCAAAGAGGTGTAGCTTAAACCACACATTAAAGTAGTCACAGTTCCGTCAGCCAACACAGGGATAAGACGTGATTATGATATAGCCTAGCTAATACACTATGTGTAGGCAGAGTTCCCGGTGGGAGAGGAGCTGTGGGTGGGGTTGCCAGATTCGCTGCCAAGGGGATATCCCTCCTTCACACTTCTTAATAGCTTACATTGAGCCTCAAGGCCCAGTGCTTTAACCCTGGGAGTTCTGGGTATTTAGATCTGTATAAATGTGTCAGGGGAGACAACCTGCTCAATCTGAGGTAGAGGGATCCACATTGAGTTAGAATACAATACAATATTTGCTTTGTTGGTCCATTTGCATGGATATGCTTTATTTATTGCTGTCATAGTACCCAACCTGACACACTGCCGAGCAACGCCCCTGGAGCAAAGTGCCGTGCTCAAGGGTACAATGGCGGAAGGGAGTATATGGGATAAATAGGTAGGCAGATCAAAACGTATTTGTTTCTGTATCAGTGACTGTGTGGTCTACCATTGGCCTGTATAGTGCTGCTGCTTTAATACACAGGATTCTATGTTATTCTCCAGGGTTTTGACCCGTGAAGAGGAAGCCGGCACTCTTTGACCCAGTCAGACAAACAATTGGTGAAGGAAAGCTGCTCAAAGAGAGCTTCAGAGACTCACCCAGATCACTTCTATTCAATGGGCAAAGTTAGGATAATGATGTTGAAGCACTTGACTATCTTTGCACTATAGATCTAGTTTATTTGGAAGCAGGGTCTGTCAGACTGACGTTTATACTGTTCCCTCATATCTTCCTTGGGTACAGTGTGTAGGCAGAACTTCAGTAGCCTGACATCCAAACTGATTTCCCAGTTGATTCGCTTCAATGATGAGTGTCTAGAACTTCACCAACTCACCTCGATCTCTCCCATTCACTGTTCTAACTCAGGATAATGAGACAGGAGCACTAGATTATCTCTGCTCTAGTTTTAATGGAAGCAGGAACGTCTGACAGACACATTATTGAGATGCTGTGTAGGCTACATAGCAGTATGTTGAAGTTGTTCACATGAGTAGTGTATTTACACGTGGAGTGTTGGTATTTTCCTTGTTGTCCCTGGCTGTGATAAGGGTTAGGGAGCCTGGGTTCGGCCAAGCAGGGTGACAACAGAACAGAACAGTAGTTGGCTTGGTGGCTGAGTTGGGCTATAAGGATCACTCACTAACACACAGAATGGAGTGGTTTTCCAAAGTGGTAGCCTAAGGGCTGGCTCCATGTAAAATATGACCTTATGAACAGATCTAGGATCAGCTTATTGTCCCCAAATACTAACCTTAACCATTGGTTGTCTTCCAACAACATGTGGGAGGAAACCGCACAATAGCCACATATGACCTTATGAACAGATCTAGGATCAGCTTACAATAGCCGCTCTAACTGCAATGTGAATAGTCTATATTCAGTAGTCTATATCCCTGATAGGACTATAACCCCATCTCCCCTAACCATGAATAGTCTATATTCAGTAGTCTATATCCCTGATAGGACTATAAACCCGTCTTCCCCAATCTGCATTGACTGCGCTCATAAATGCACTGCTACTCACATACCTCGTGCATTTCATTGCGTACCTCGTGCATTTCAACACATACCTCTGGAATTTCATCACATACCTCGGGCATTCCCTCACATACCTCGGGCATTCCCTCACAGACCTTGTGCATTTCCACACATACCTTGTGCATTCCCTCACATACCTTGTGCATTTCCTCACATACCTCGTGCATTTCCTCACATACCTTGTGCATTTTTCCTCACATACCTTGTGCATTTCCTCACATACCTCGTGCATTTCCTCACAGACCTCGTGAATTTCCTCACATACCTCGTGATTTTCCTCACATACCTCGTGCATTTCATCAATACCTCTTGCATTTCATCACATACCTCATGCATTTCCTCACATACCTCGTGAATTTCCTCACATACCTCGTGCATTTCCTCACAGACCTCGTGCATTTCCTCACAGACCTCGTGCATTTCCTCACATACCTCGTGCATTTCCTCAAGACCTCGTGCATTTCCTCACATACCTTGTGCATTTCCCCACATACCTCGTGCATTTCATCAATACCTCTTGCATTTCATCACATACCTCGTGATTTCATCACATACCTCGTGATTTCATTACATACCTTGTGCATTTCATCACATCCTCTTCAGTCAAACAACCAATAATATTGTGCGCCTCTGGTTCTTTTCCTGTGTTTGGTCCGGACCTCGTTCTCACCTGCAGCGAACTGCACCATGGGACAAATTGAAACGGCTGTGCGTCATTTAGTGTGAGCATCTGAGTATGAATGATGTTCACACCAGTCCAGACGAACCGAACTAAGGGGAGAAACGCACCAGAGTACGGGGGGGGGACACAAGCATTTGGTGTGAAAGCCCCCTTAATTAGGTCTGTGGGGGGGGGGTATAGTTCAGGGGGAAGAGTCATCCACGAATTACTGTACACGGCAGAAGAGAGATGTTGTTGACTTCCACCTGCATGACAACTGATGACTAACAGTATATCAGAGTTAGGAGAATTATATCTGTTCTACTGTACTGATCATGTCTTCATAGCTCTCAAACTCAACTCTGGACCCGGAAGCCAGTTCCACTGCTTTTTAAAATTGTTCCCCTCTAATCAGGGACTGACTTAGACTAGGGACAGCAGATGGGTGCCATAAATTATCAAGTAGAACGGAAAAGCAGCAGTAGTCCGGACTTCGTAGGGTAAGATTTGAAAACCCCTGTGTAGGCTGTTGGGCTGTGGGCAGGTAGTTTAGCAGGTTAGAGCGTTGGCCCAGTAACCAAAAGGTCAGTGGTTCGAATACCTGAGCCGACAAGGATAAAAATCTGTCAATGTGCTCTTGAGTAAGGCACTTAACCATAATTTGCTCCATGGGTGCCATACTACTATGGCTGACCCTGTAAAACAACACATTTCACTGAGCCTATCCAGTATATGTGGCAATAAAACATTTATTTTTTTATTTTTTATTTAGTAAGAAATAGGTCAGAATAAATTCACATCCAAATGGCTTTGTGCAGACTAGTATGAAAGTATGAAAAACACAGTATGTTCATCATCTGAATTTACATTTTTACGAATGATTTTTCATTTAGAAAAATACTTGAACGGGAAAAACGTCCAGAATCTTGGGTGTTGCCAGTCATCATATTAAGAGTCAACATTCCCAATACCGGTCTATGAGGCATCATGTAACTATATTGATGCGAAGTTAGTTCACGTCAATACAGTGTTTGCATAATGATGAATACAAGTATCCTGAAGCAGATACCACGCCGTTAGTACCCTTCTATGACACTGTATACATATCGGTTCTATGACGGTTCTATGGTTCTATGACACTGTATACATATCGGTTCTATGACGGTTCTATGGTTCTATGACACTGTATACATATCGGTTCTATGACGGTTCTATGGCTCTATGACACTGTATACATATCGGTTCTATGACGGTTCTATGGTTCTATGACACTGTATACATAGCGGTTCTATGATGGTTCTATGGTTCTATGACACTGTATACATATCGGTTCTATGACGGTTCTATGGTTCTATGACACTGTATACATAGCGGTTCTATGACGGTTCTATGGTTCTATGACACTGTATACATATCGGTTCTATGGCAGTTCTATGGTTCTATGACACTGTATACATATCAGGTTCTATGACACTGTATTCTATAGTTCTATGACACTGTATACAGATCGTTTCTGAAACCTCTTGGAATCTGATCTGGGAATGCCTATTTGATCTGAATGAGAGTGCATATTTGCAGTAACCCGAACCCCCCCTGACACGCACGGATGCATGCACACACAAACACACACTCAAAGTCACCTCAAAGCAAGGGCAAGCTGGGCATGGTGATACTGTCATCCATCAGAACTGTGGAGCCTGTCAGACTAACTAACTCACTAACTAACTAACATAGACACAACTGCCCCAGCCTAGACAGTGTTCCTAATGAATCCACCATCTGTGTGGCTGGGAGTTAAGGTGTCAGCATGCTAGCAGAACTCAGCTAAGTGTGCTCGCATACACCCTTAAAAAACCTTCACTTGATAAACAAAGAGAAAAAGCGGCGACTAGTACTGTTTGTCCATTTTGAGACGCCTTAGCCAATATACACTTCCTCAAAATAGTCAGAATGAATCTAAGATAACTCAAGAAATCTGTCAATTAATTTTGAAGTTTTTGCTAAGGAGATCTTAGTCCCACAATTTTACATCTAACTAATGTTTTTTTAAATGAAAACGAGTTGTCTCTCGTTGAATGACAACAAAGACTTTATTGAAGAACCTCTACTGTTGACCAATTATCGCACTCTGAAGGTATGCGTCTGTGGAGACATCGGCAACCCTCTGAACTAGTAGAACAGGCTTGCCTCCAGAAAAAACATGTTGTGTGCCTGAACAGCTGAAAAAACCCTCAGGATGAAGACCAAAACATCACAAAATGTCAGCTCTGTGGATCATAGATCACAATCTGTTCCAAACTGTTGTCAGCAGCTCTGTGGAAGGATATTCTGTGGAGATGGATATGAACAGCAGCTTTACAGTAGAGCAGATGGATATGAACAACACAGCTCTGCACATCTGGGCACAGGAGTCCTGTCACTTTGAAGTCACCAGGAGAGCAAGCTCTGTGGAGGTTTACAGCTCTGTGGAGGATGGATATGAACAGCAGCTCTGTGGAGGATGGATATGAACAACACAGCTCTGTGGAGGATGGATATGAACAACACAGCTCTGTGGAGGATGAGATATGTTTACAGCTGTTTACAGCTCTGTGGAAGATGTTTACAGCTCTGTGGACAGTGGCAAGAAAAAGTATGTGAACCCTTTGGAATTACCTGGATTTCTGCATAAATTGGTTATCAAATTTGATCTGATCTTCATCTAAGTCACAACAATAGACAAACATTGTGTGCTTAAACTAATAACACACAAATTATTGTATTTTTCTTGTCTATATTGAATACATCATTTAAACATTCACAGTGTAGGTTGAAAAAGTTTGTGAACCCCTAGGCTAATGACTTCTCCAAAAGCTCATTGGAGTCAGGAGTCAGCTAACCTGGAGTCCAATCAATGAGACGAGATTGGAGATGTTGGTTAGAGCTGAGCTGCCCTGCCCTATAAAAAACACTCACTAAATTTGAGTTTGCTAATCACAAGAAGCATTGCCTGATGTGAACCATGCCTCGAACAAAACAGATCTCAGAAGACCTAAGATTTAGAATGGTTGACTTGCATAAAGCTGGAAAGGGTTACAAAAGTCTCTCTAAAGGTTTTGATGCTCATCAGTCTACAGTAAGACAAATGGTCTATAAATGGAGAAAGTTCAGCACTGTTGCTACTCTCCCTAGGAGTGGCCATCCTGCAAAATCACTGCAAGAGCCCAGAGGAGAATGTTCAATGAGGTTAAGAAGAATCTTAGAGTATCAGCTGAAGACTTTCAGAAATCTCTGGAACATGGTAACATCTCTGTTGACTAGTCTACAATACGTAAAACCCTAAACAGGAATGGTGTTCATGGGAGGACACCACGGAAGAAGCCACTGCTGTCCAAAAAAACCATTGCTGCACATCTGAAGTTTGCAAAAGTGCACCTGGATGTTCCACAGCGCTACAGGCAAAATATTCTGTGGACAAATGAAACTACAGTTGAGTTGTTTGGAAAGAACACACAACACCATGTGTGGAGAAAAAAAAAGCACAACACACCAACATCAAAACCTAATCCCAACTGTAAAGAATGGTGGAGGGAGCATCATGGTTTGGGGTTGCTTTGCTGCCTCAGGGCCTGGACAGCTTGCTATCATCGACGCCAAAAATGAATTCCAAAGTTTATCAAGACATTTTGCAGGAGAATGTTAGGCTCTCTCTCCGCCAATTGAAGCTCAACAGAAGTTGATTGATGCAACAGGACAACGACCCAAAACACAGAAGTAAATCAACAACAGAATGGCTTCAACAGAAGAAAATACACCTTCTGGAGTGGCCCAGTCAGAGTCCTGACCTCAAGAGAGCAGTTCACACCCTACATCCCAAGAATATTGCTGAACTGAAACAGTTTTGTAAAGAGGAATTGTCCAAAATTCCTCCTGACCGTTGTGCAGGTCTGATCCATAACTACAGAAAACGTTTGGTTGAGGTTATTGCTGCCAAAGGAGGGTCAACCAGTTATTAAATCCAAGGGTTCACATACTTTTACCACCCTGCTCTGTGACTGTTTACACAGTGTGTTCAATAAAGACATGAAAACATATAATTGTTTGTGTGTTATTAGTTTAAGCAGACTGTGTTTGTCTATTGTTGGGACCTAGATGAAGATAAGATCAAATTTTATGACAAATTTATGCAGAAATCCAGGTATTTAAAAAAGGTTCACATACTTTTTCTTGCCACTGTATGTTTACAGCTCTGTGGAGGATAGGTATGAACAACATAGAGCTCTGTGGAGGATAGGTATGAACAACAGAGCTCTGTGGAGGATAGGTATGTTTACAGCTCTGTGGAGGATAGGTATGTATACAGCTCTGTGGAGGATAGGTATGTTTACAGCTCTGTGGAGGATAGGTATGTATACAGCTCTGTGGAGGATAGGTATGTATACAGCTCTGTGGAGGATAGGTATGTATACAGCTCTGTGGAGGATAGGTATGTATACAGCTCTGTGGAGGATAGGTATGTTTACAGCTCTGTGGAGGATAGGTATGAACAACATAGAGCTCTGTGGAGGATAGGTATGAACAACATAGAGCTCTGTGGAGGATAGGTATGTTTACAGCTCTGTGGAGGATAGGTATGTTTACAGCTCTGTGGAGGATAGGTATGTTTACAGCTCTGTGGAGGATAGGTATGTTTACAGCTCTGTGGAGGATAGGTATGTTTACAGCTCTGTGGAGGATAGGTATGTTTACAGCTCTGTGGAGGATGGGTATGAACAACATAGAGCTCTGTGGAGGATAGGTATGTTTACAGCTCTGTGGAGGATAGGTATGTTTACAGCTCTGTGGAGGATAGGTATGTTTACAGCTCTGTGGAGGATAGGTATGTTTACAGCTCTGTGGAGGATAGGTATGTTTACAGCTCTGTGGAGAATAGGTATGTTTACAGCTCTGTGGAGGATAGGTATGTTTACAGCTCTGTGGAGAATGGGTATGAACAGCATAGAGCTCTGTGGAGGATAGCCATGTTTACAGCTCTGTGGAGGATGGGTGTGAACAACATAGAGCTCTGTGGAGGATGGGTATGAACAACATAGAGCTCTATGGAGGATGGGTATGAACAGCATAGAGCTCTGTGGAGGATGGGTATGAACAACATAGAGCTCTGTGGAGGATGGGTATTTATTTATTTTTTATTTCACCTTTATTTAACTAGGTAGGCTAGTTGAGAACAAGTTCTCATTTACAACTCGACCTGGCCAAGATAAAGCACAGCAGTTCGACACATACAACAACAGAGTTACACATGGAATAAACAAACTTACAGTCAATAATACAGTAGAAAAAGTCTATAAACAATGTGTGCAAATGAGGTAACATAAGGGAGGTAAGGCAATAAATAGGCCATGGTTGCGAAGTAATTACAATCTAGCAATTAAACACTGGAATAGTAGATGTGCAGAAGATGAATGTGCATTTAGAGATACTGGAGTGCAAAGGAGCAAGATAAATAAATAAATACAGTATGGGGATGAGGTAGTTGGATGGGCTATTTACATATGGGCTATGTACAGGTGCAGTGATCTGTGAGCTGCTCTGACAACTGGTGCTTAAAGCTAGTGAGGGAGATATGTGTCTCCAGCTTCAGGGATTTTTGCAGTTCGTTCCAGTCATTGGCAGCAGAGAACTGGAAGGAAAGGTGTCCAAAGTAGGAATTGGCTTTGGGGATGACCAGTGAGATATACCTGCTGGAGTGCGTGCTACAGGTGGGTGCTGCTATGGTGACCAGTGAGCTGAGATAAGGCGGGACTTTACCTAGCAGAGACTTGTAGATGACCTGGAGCCAGTGGGTTTGGCGACGAGTAGCGAGGGCTAGCCATCGAGAGCATACATGTCGCAGTGGTGGGTAGTATATGGGGCTTTGGTGACAAAACGGATGGCACTGTGATAGACTGCATCCAATTTGTTGAGTAGAGTGTTGGAGGCTATTTTGTAAATGACATTGCCGAAGTCGAGGATCAGTAGGATAGTCAGTTTTACGAGGGCATGTTTGGCAGCATGAGTAAAGGATGCTTTGTTGCGAAATAGGAAGCCGATTCTAGATTTAATTTTGGATTGGAGATGCTTAATGTGAGTCTGGAAGGAGAGTTTACAGTCTAGCCAGACACCTAGGTATTTGTAGTTGTCCACATATTCTAAGTCAGTACCGTCCAGAGTAGTGATGCTGGACGGCAGGCAGATGCGGGCAGGAGGAGGCTTGGGCGAGTTGCTATGGAGGGTGCAGGGCTGTTGACTGGGGTAGGGGTGGCCAGGTGGAAAGCATGGTCAGCCGTAGAAAAATGCTTATTTAAATTCTCAATTATAGTGGATTTATCGGTGGTGACCGTTTTTCCTAGCCTCAGTGCAGTGGGCAGCTGGGAGGAGGTGGACTTTACAGTGTCCCAGAACTTAGTGCTACAGGAGGAACATTTCTGCTTGAAAAAGCCTTAGCTTTTCTAACTGCCTGTGTATATTGGTTCCTAACTTCACTGAAAAGTTGCACATCGCGGGGGCTATTCGATGGTAATGCAGAACGCCACAGGATGTTTTTGTGCTGGTCAAGGGCAGACAGGTCTGGATAGAACCAAGGGCTATATTTGTATGAACAGTATGAGCAGAATAATGGCTAATGGCTTGTGTCAGGTTGTATAGATACATCTGGGAAGGAGATAAAAGAGTGTGCGTCTCTCAGGGCAGATGTGCATGTGCGCACGAATGTGTTTGCGAGTCTACGGTCTATGTGAGCGTATGCATGAGCACTTTTCTGTGTGTGTGTGTGTGTGTGTGTGTGTGTGTGTGTGTGTGTGTGTGTGTGGGGGGAGAAAAGGGAAGTGAGTGAGGAGGGAGTCGGGGGTTAAGAGAGAGACAAAGAGAGAAAGTGAAAGAGAGACTATGTGTTATGCAAGTGTATGAGATGGGTGTTCTGTCTGCTATCTGCCTGGTAATGGTGCGGAGGCGTGGGGGTTGGTGGAGGGAGGGTGGGGGTGGGTGGGTGGGTCTGTGGGTGCTCTGCTTGGTAATGGTGAGGAGGTGTGGGGGTGGAGGGAGGGTGTGGGTGGGTGCTCTGCCTGGTAATGGTGAGGAGGCGTGGGGGTGGAGGGAGGGAGAGAAAGGGGGAGGGGCTGTGAACAGGCCTATTCCACTAGATTAATACTGTAGGTTTTATCCTCTCCGAATGGGACGCTCTGGCTTTAGTCCCATAATCCCCTCTGGGAAAGATGATTGCTTCGAATCTCCTGAATACTGCGTTGCCATCACAGGCCGTACCACTACCCGCATGCATGTACACACACAAAATCATGCACATGCACACACTAACAATTGTATAATAAGGAAAGTGGCATCACCGTGGTGAACATGTTTGAAGGCTAATTATATTCAGATATTGCCTCTGTGTCTGTTACTAATACAGAACCTAGCTGACAGTTTTCTGTAGAATCTCTGATTACTGAGGAACTCTTCCCTGCTCTTCAGAGCAGGTTTCTGTCCCGATTTGCTTCAGTGTCTCAACAAGGATCCGTAATATTCCATGATGTGAGCACTAGCAGTGGGTTACAGTATGTTAGCACTAGCAGTGGGTTACAGTATGTTAGCACTAGCAGTGGGTTACAGTATGTTAGCACTAGCAGTGGGTTACAGTATGTTAGCACTAGCAGTGGGTTACAGTATGTTAGCACTAGCAGTGGGTTACAGTGTGCTGGTGCTAGCAGTGTGTTACAGTGTGTTTGTGCTAGCAGTGGGTTACAGTGTGTTGGCACGAGCAGTGGGTTACAGTGTGCTGGTGCTAGCAGTGGGTTACAGTGTGCTGGTGCTGGCAGTGGGTAACAGTGTGCTGGTGCTAGCAGTGTGTTACAGTGTGTTGGTGCTAGCAGTGGGTTACAGTGTATTAGCACTAGTAGTGGGTTACAGTGTGTTGCAGTGTGTTGGTGCTAGCAGTGTGTTACAGTGTGTTGGTGCTAGCAGTGGGTTACAGTGTGTTGGTACTAGCAGTGGGTTACAGTGTGTTGGTGATAGCAGTGGGTTACAGTGTGTTAGCGCTAGCAGTGGGTCACAGTGTGTTACAGTGTGTTGGTGCTAGCAGTGGGTTACAGTGTGTTGTTACTAGCAGTGGGTTACAGTGTGTTAGCGCTAGCAGTGGGTTACAATGTGTTACAGTGTGTTGGTGCTAGCAGTGGGTTACAGTGTGTTGGAACTAGCAGTGGGTTACAGTGTGTTGGTGCTAGCAGTGGGTTACAGTGTGTTGGTGCTAGCAGTGGGTTACAGTGTGTTACAGTGTGTTGGTGCTAGCAGTGGGTTACAGTGGGTTACAGTGTGTTACAGTGTGTTGGTGCTAGCAGTGGGTTACAGTGTGCTGGTGCTAGCAGTGTGTTACAGTGTGTTGGTGCTAGCAGTGGGTTACAGTGTGCTGGTGCTAGCAGTGGGTTACAGTGTGCTGGTGCTGGCAGTGGGTTACAGTGTGCTGGTGCTAGCAGTGTGTTACAGTGTGTTGGTGCTAGCAGTGTGTTACAATGTGTTGGTGCTAGCAGTGGGTTACAGTGTGTTGGTACTAGCAGTGGGTTACAGTGTGTTGGTGCTAGCAGTGGGTTACAGTGTGTTGGTGCCAGCAGTGGGTTACAGTGTGTTAGCGCTAGCAGTGGGTCACAGTGTGTTACAGTGTGTTGGTGCTAGCAGTGGGTTACAGTGTGTTGGCACTAGCAGTGGGTTACAGTGTGTTGGCACTAGCAGTGGGTTACAGTGTGTTGGCACTAGCAGTGGGTTACAGTGTGGTGGTGCTAGCAGTGGGTTACAGTGTGTTGGCACTAGCAGTGGGTTACAGTGTGCTGGTGCTAGCAGTGGGTTACAGTGTGTTAGCGCTAGCAGTGGGTTACAGTGTGTTGGTGCTAGCAGTGGGTTACAGTGTGTTGGTACTAGCAGTGGGTTACAGTGTGTTGGTGATAGCAGTGGGTTACAGTGTGTTGGTGCTAGCAGTGGGTTACAGTGTGTTAGCGCTAGCAGTGGGTCACAGTGTGTTACAGTGTGTTGGTGCTAGCAGTGGGTTACAGTGTGTTGGCACTAGCAGTGGGTTACAGTGTGCTGGTGCTAGCAGTGTGTTACAGTGTGCTGGTGCTAGCAGTGGGTTACAGTGTGTTAGCACTAGCAGTGTGTTACAGTGTGTTGGTGCTAGCAGCGGGTTACAGTGTGCTGGTGCTACCAGTGTGTTACAGTGTGTTGGTGCTAGCAGTGGGTTACAGTGTGTTGGTGCTAGCAGTGGGTTACAGTGTGTTGGTGCTAGCAGTGGGTTACAGTGTGTTGGTGCTAGCAGTGGGTTACAGTGTGTTGGTGCTAGCAGTGGGTTACAGTGTGTTGGTGCTAGCAGTGGGTTACAGTGTGTTATAGTGTGTTGGTGCTAGCAGTGGGTTACAGTGTGTTATAGTGTGTTGGCGCTAGCAGTGTGTTACAGTGTGTTTGTGCTAGCAGTGGGTTACATTGTGTTTGTGCTAGCAGTGGGTTACAGTGTGTTGGTGCTAGCAGTGGGTTACAGTGTGTTACAGTGTGTTGGTGCTAGCAGTGGGTTACAGTGGGTTTGTGCTAGCAGTGGGTTACAGTGGGTTTGTGCTAGCAGTGGGTTACAGTGTGTTTGTGCTAGCAGTGGGTTACAGTGTGTTTGTGCTAGCAGTGGGTTACAGTGTGTTGGTGTTAGCAGTGGGTTACAGTTTGTTGGTGCTAGCAGTGGGTTACAGTGTGTTATAGTGTGTTGGTGCTAGCAGTGGGTTACAGTGTGTTACAGTGTGTTGGTGCTAGCAGTGGGTTACAGTGTGTTACAGTGTGTTGGTGCTAGCAGTGGGTTACGGTGTGTTGGTGCTAGCAGTGGGTTACAGTGTGTTATTGTGTGATGGTGCTAGCAGTGGGTTACAGTGTGTTACATTGTGTTGGTGGTAGCAGTGGGTTACAGTGTGATGGCGCTAGCAGTGGGTTACAGTGTGTTTGTGCTAGCAGTGGGTTACAGTGTGTTTGTGCTAGCAGTGGGTTACAGTGTGTTTGTGTTAGCAGTGGGTTACAGTGTGTTGGTGCTAGTAGCGAGTTATAGTGTGTTACAGTGTGTTGGCGCTACCAGTGGGTTACAGTGTGTTACAGTGTAATGGTGCTAGCAGTGTGTTACAGTGTGTTGGTGCTAGCAGTGGGTTACAGTGTGTTGGTGCTAGCAGTGTGTTACAGTGTGTTGGTGCTAGCAGTGGGTTACAGTGTGTTGGTGCTAGCAGTGTGTTACAGTGTGTTGGTGCTAGCAGTGGTTTACAGCAGTGGGTTACAGTGTGTTGGTGTTAGCAGTGGGTTACAGTGTGTTATAGTGTGTTGATGCTAGCAGTGGGTTACAGTGTGTTATAGTGTGTTGGCGCTAGCAGTGTGTTACAGTGTGTTTGTGTTAGCAGTGGGTTACAGTGTGTTTGTGTTAGCAGTGGGTTACAGTGTGTTATAGTGTGTTGATGCTAGCAGTGGGTTACAGTGTGTTATAGTGTGTTGGCGCTAGCAGTGGGTTACGGTGTGTTGGTGCTAGCAGTGGGTTACAGTGTGTTATTGTGTGATGGTGCTAGCAGTGGGTTACAGTGTGTTACATTGTGTTGGTGGTAGCAGTGGGTTACAGTGTGATGGCGCTAGCAGTGGGTTACAGTGTGTTTGTGCTAGCAGTGGGTTACAGTGTGTTTGTGTTAGCAGTGGGTTACAGTGTGTTGGTGCTAGTAGCGAGTTATAGTGTGTTACAGTGTGTTGGCGCTACCAGTGGGTTACAGTGTGTTACAGTGTAATGGTGCTAGCAGTGTGTTACAGTGTGTTGGTGCTAGCAGTGGGTTACAGTGTGTTGGTGCTAGCAGTGTGTTACAGTGTAATGGTGCTAGCAGTGTGTTACAGTGTGTTGGTGCTAGCAGTGTGTTACAGTGTGTTGGTGCTAGCAGTGGGTTACAGTGTGTTGGTGCTAGCAGTGTGTTACAGTGTGTTATAGTGTGTTGGTGCTAGCAATGGGTTACAGTGTGTTACAGTGTGTTGGTGCTAGCAGTGTGTTACAGTGTGTTGGTGCTAGCAGTGTGTTACAGTGTGTTGGTGCTAGCAGTGGTTTACAGTGTGTTATAGTGTGTTACAGTGTGTTGGCGCTACCAGTGGGTTACAGTGTGTTACAGTGTAATGGTGCTAGCAGTGTGTTACAGTGTGTTGGTGCTAGCAGTGTGTTACAGTGTGTTGGTGCTAGCAGTGGTTTACAGCAGTGGGTTACAGTGTGTTGGTGCTAGCAGTGTGTTACAGTGTAATGGTGCTAGCAGTGTGTTACAGTGTGTTGGTGCTAGCAGTGGGTTACAGTGTGTTGGTGCTAGCAGTGTGTTACAGTGTGTTGGTGCTAGCAGTGTGTTACAGTGTGTTGGTGCTAGCAGTGGTTTACAGTGTGTTATAGTGTGTTGATGCTAGCAGTGGGTTACAGTGTGTTACAGTGTGTTGGCGCTAGCAGTGGGTTACAGCAGTGGGTTACAGTGTGTTGGTGTTAGCAGTGGGTTACAGTGTGTTATAGTGTTTGATGCTAGCAGTGGGTTACAGTGTGTTATAGTGTGTTGGCGCTAGCAGTGTGTTACAGTGTGTTTGTGCTAGCAGTGGGTTACAGTGGTGCTAGCAGTGGGTTACAGTGTGTTGGTGCTAGCAGTGGGTTACAGTGTGTTACAGGTTTGGTGCTAGCAGTGGGTTACAGTGGGTTTGTGCTAGCAGTGGGTTACAGTGGGTTTGTGCTAGCAGTGGGTTACAGTGTGTTTGTGCTAGCAGAGTGGGTTACAGTGTGTTTGTGCTAGCAGTGGGTTACAGTGTGTTGGTGCTAGCAGGGTGTTACAGTGTGTTGTGAGTGTGTGAGTTGTGTTGTTTGTCGGGGTGGGTTGTATAATGTTTCACGTGTCTACACAATCTGTCAGGGTTCCACACACACACACACACACACACACACACACACACACACACACACAGTTAGTGAAGAGGGTTAAACCAAGGCCTTATACCTTTTAAAGGGTTATGATCAATTGTGTTATGATGAACTGTAAGGTCTCCTCTTCAGGAGACCTCTGTGTGGGTGTGTGTTAAAACCTGTTTTTGAGTGTTCTGACCTTCAGACACTATCAGAAGGCGTCTACATTCAGACTCCTCCTGTCTGGATCCCACCGTTGTTATCTGGGTTTCTGAGAACACAAGGCTGCCAAAGACCTGATTTAACCAGCCAGCTGTCAGAAGATGCTTATGCTCGTTCACCTTGTTTTGACCCTATACTTGTGATGAAAGGTCAAGTTTTGGTCAAACCCACTTCTGAACTTTTAATTGCTGATAAGATGGTTACTTCTGTCAGGAGGAGGTCAGATGTATTAAAATGTTGTTGCCATGGAAACTCACGCACAGGACTGAGGACTGGGAGAGACTGTATGAGTTACAGGATGTTACAAGATGTCTTAGACATTTTGCAGAACTTGTGGAGAACTATTATATATTGTTATACTGTACTCTGTACCAACTTCTGCCTACAATTGTTTTTACTAAAGGAGTATTTTAATACTTAAACAAAGAGTCTGTGTTTCCTTTCCATTACTAATGTATGTTTGATGATTATATAGACCTGCTCATTTGTTGAGGAAATTGACCAACAGATGCATGGTAATGATCCAAATCTACTGACTGTTGCCAGGAATCAATTACCCACCATTAAAGAGATTCTCTGGTACTTTTGTGTACTTTTTAGCCAGTAGTTCTGAAAGTAGCGCTCACGATCCAAAAGAGTTCCCCAGAAGTAGCAAACTAGGCATTGGCTAGAACACAAATTGCTAGGGTGGGTGGCCCACGTGGGAGAAAATGTAGAGAAAATGGCGCAGCACAGCTGCCAGATTTCATGGCTAATTGAGGTAAAACAGTAATTTTACTCATAGATTATGCATGCATGAACTACACATTGACACGTCCAGCCCAAAGCGGGAGAGCATTTGTGATGTCATCAGCCTCCATGCTTGAGGATCAATAGAGAATAAAAGAGGAAAGGCCCCTCCCACTTGTGCCATATCAAGACTTACCTGGACTAGTTATTGAGATTTGCCTTTTGTTAAGTGAATAATGTGTTATTAACTGAGGTGAAAAGGAGACTGGAGGGCCACTTTAAGTAGTCCAGGGGTAGGGCTGAGTAGCGTTGTGTTCGGGTTCTCTCTCTCATCTTAAGTGTCTGAAGGCCCAGAAACAGGACTGTCTCAGGTGGAGGCGCAAAATCAAACATTGGAAGGCATCAGAGTCACAGAGTAGCAAGGCTTGGTGGCCTAAATACAGTGGCCTACATACAGTGGCCTACATACAGTGGCCTACATACAGTGGCCTACATACAGTGGCCTACATACAATGGCCTACATACGGTGGCCTACATACAGTGGCCTACATACAGTGGCCTACATACAGTGGCCTACATACAGTGACCTACATACAGTGGCCTACATACAGTGACCTACATACAGTGGCCTACATACAGTGGCCTACATACAGTGGCCTACATACAGTGACCTACATACAGTGGCCTACATACAGTGGCCTACATACAGTGACCTACATACAGTGACCTACATACAGTGGCCTACATACAGTGGCCTACATACAGTGACCTACATACAGTGACCTACATACAGTGACCTACATACAGTGACCTACATACAGTGGCCTACATACAGTGACCTACATACAGTGGCCTACATACAGTGACCTACATACAGTGACCTACATACAGTGGCCTACATACAGTGGCCTACATACAGTGGCCTACATACAGTGGCCTACATACAGTGGCCTAAATACAGTGGCCTACATACAGTGACCTACATACAGTGACCTACATACAGTGGCCTACATACAGTGGCCTACATACAGTGGCCTACATACAGTGGCCTACATACAGTGGCCTAAATACAGTGGCCTACATACAGTGACCTACATACAGTGACCTACATACAGTGGCCTACATACAGTGGCCTACATACAGTGGCCTACATACAGTGGCCTAAATACAGTGGCCTACATACAGTGGCCTAAATACAGTGGCCTACATACAGTGGCCTAAATACAGTGGCCTACATACAGTGGCCTACATACAGTGGCCTAAATACAGTGGCCTACATACAGTGGCCTACATACAGTGGCCTACATACAGTGGCCTACATACAGTGGCCTAAATACAGTGGCCTAAATAGTGGCCTACATACAGTGGCCTACATACAGTGGCCTACATACAGTGGCCTACATACAGTGGCCTACATACAGTGACCTACATACAGTGGCCTACATACAGTGGCCTAAATACAGTGGCCTACATACAGTGGCCTACATACAGTGGCCTAAATACAGTGGCCTACATACAGTGGCCTACATACAGTGGCCTACATACAGTGGCCTACATACAGTGGCCTACATACAGGGGCCTACATACAGTGGCCTACATACAGTGGCCTACATACAGTGGCCTACAGTAAGTAAGTAAGATGACGCCGATATAGCAGCTCTGTTTCAAGCACGTAAGCAACTTTTTTTGTGTGTTATTTCTTACATTTTCAGCCCAGAATGTTTTTTATGTTATTACATACAGGACAGCCAGAAATAACTTTTGGATATCAGAGTGGTGGTAACTCACCAGCATTACGACTAAGAATACAACTTTCCCAAATTGGATATTTTGTTAGTACCCCCAGGGCAATTGAACTTATCCCAGAAACTCAAACAGGAAGTACCCGTGATAAAGTCTATTCCATGCTGGTCTGACCAATCGGAATCCATGCTTCAAGATTATTTTGATCATGCCGACTGGGATATGTTCCGGGTAGCCTCTGAGAATAACATTGACGTGTATAGGGGATGTTGTTCCCACTGTGACTATTAAAACCTGCCCAAACCAGAAACCGTAGTTATTCCCTTCGTAAGGCAATCAAAAAGGCAAAACGTCAGTACAGAGACAAAGTGTAGTCGCAACTCAACGGCTCAAACATGAGATAATTGTGGCAGGGTCTACAGGCAATCACGGATAACAAAGGGAAAACCAGCCACGTCGCAGGCACCGACATCTTGCTCCCAGACAAGCTAAACACCTTCTTCACCCGCTTTGAGGATAACACAGTGCCAGTGACGGGGCTCATTCTCAAGGACTGTGGGCTCTCTTTCTCTGTGGCCGAACTGAGTAAGAGATTTAAGTGTGTTAACCCTCGCAAGGCTGCCAGCCCAGGCGGCATTGTTGGCCATGTCCTTAGAGCATGCGCAAACCAGCTGGCTGGGGTGTTTACGGACATATTCAATCTCTCTCTATCCCAGTCTGCTGTACCCACTTGCTTTAAGATGCCCACCATTGTTCCTGTACCCAAGAAAGCAAAGGTAGCTGAACTAAATTACTATCGTACCGTAGCACTCACTTCTGTCATTAAGAAGTGCTTTGAGAGGCTGGTTAAGGATCATATCACCTCTACCTTACCTGCCACCCGAGACCCACTTCAATTTGCTTACTGCCCCAATAGATCCACAGACGATGCAATTGCACTGCACACTACTGGATCCCTCCTGGACAAGAGGAATACCTACGTCAGAATGCTGTTCATTGACTTTAGCTCAGCCTTCAACACCATAGTACCCTCCAAGCTCATCAATGAGCTCTGCCCCTTTGTCTGAACCCACACTGGTTCCTGGACTTCCTGACGGTCCGCCCCTAGATGGTGAAGGTAGGAAACAACATCACTGGGGCCCCACAAGGGTATGTATTCAGCCGCCTCCTGTACTCCCTGTTCACCCATAACTGCGTGGCCACCCACGTCTCCAGCTCAATCATCAAGTTTGCAGACTACACAACAGTGGTAGGCCTGATTATCAACAATGACGAGACATCCTAAAGGGAAGAGGTGAGGGCCCTGGCGGAGTGGTACCAGGAAAATAACCTCTCCCTCAACGTCAACAAAACGAGGGAGCTGATTGTGGTCTTCAGGAAACAGCAGAGAGAGCACGCTCCTATCCCCATCGATGGGACCAGGGTGGAGAAGGTAGAAAACTTCAAGTTCCTCTACGCAAACATCACTGACAATCTGAAATGGTCCACCCACACAGACAGTGTGGTGAAGAAGATGCAACAGCGCCAGAGGCTGAAGAAATTTGTCTTGGAACTTAAGACCCTCACAAATTTCTACAGATGCACCATTGAGAGCAACCTGTTGGGCTGCATCACCACCTGGTATGGCAACTGCACCACCCACAAGTGCAGGGCTCTCTAGAGGGTGGTACAGTCTGCCCAAAGCATCACCAGGGGAAAACTACCTGACCTCCAGGACACCTACAGCACCCGATGCCACAGGAAAGCCAAAAAGATTATCAAGGACATCAACCACCCGAGCCATGGCCTGTTCACCCCGCTATCATCCAGAAGGCGATGTCAGTACAGGTGCATCAAAGCTGGGACCAAGAGACTGAAAAACAGATTCTATCTCAGGGCCATTAGATTTGTTAAATAGCCATCACTAGCCAGCTACCACCGGGCTACTCAACCTTGCATCTTAGAGGCTGCTGCCCTATATACCTAGACATGGAATCACTGGTCACTTTGATAATGGAACACTAGTCACTTTTGCAACTGGTGTTCCTTCCACGGGAAGGCTGAGTTAATGTAGGCTAATGTGATTAGCATGAGATTGTAAGTAACAAGAAAATTTCACAGGACATAGACATATCTGATATTGGCAGAAAGCTTAAATTCTTGTTAATCTAACTTCACTGTCCAATTTCTGTAACTATTACAGTGAAATAATACCATGCTATTGTTTGAGGAGAGTGCACAATTTTGAACATGAAAAGTTATTAATAAACAAATTAGGCACATTTGGGCAGTCTTGATACAAAATTCTGAACAGAAATGCGAGGGAGGGAGAACGAAGGGAGGGAGAACGGAGGGAGGGAGCATGGAGGGAGCAGATTTATTGTCAATCAGTGTTTCTAAGTGGACAGTTTGATTTCACAGAAGTGTGATTGACTTGGAGTTACATTGTGTTGTTTAAGGGTTCCCTTTTATTTTTTTGAGCAGTATATATAGGCAACCAAGGCTTTATCATCATTTTCTTTTAACAGAAATGTGTAGAGATCGACCAGTCAATCGCAATCGACCGATTGGTGACCACTGCTATAGGCTTGTCTCATCATCGTCGGTGATCAGGCATAACACTGTCGTGTCTTCAGCAAACTTGATGATCGTGTTGGAGTCGTGCGTTGCCAGAGTTGTGGTTGAACTGGGAGTACAGGAGGGGACTAAGCACACACCCCTGAGGGTCCCCCCGTGTTGAGGGTCAGTGTGGCGGAGGTGATGTTGCCTATCCCCACCACCTGGGGTCGGCCCGTCAGAAAGTCCAGGATCCAGTTGAAAGGGGAAGTGTTCAGTCTCAGGGTCCTGAGTTGGTGATGAGTTATGACTATGAACTACATTACAGTGCGTGTGTGTGTGTGTGTGTGTGTGTGTGTGTGTGTGTGTGTGTGTGTGTGTGTGTGTGTGTGTGTGTGTGTGTGGGGTGTGTGGGGTGTGTGGTGTGTGGTGTGTGGTGTGTGGTGTGTGGTGTGTGGTGTGTGTGTGTGTGTGTGTGTGTGTGTGTGTGTGTGTGTGTGTGTGTGTGTGTGGTCCTTGTCTCCATTGCTCCGGTGCAGACCATATGGGAGTCTCCTGACTTCATAGGATCAGGGCTTTGGTGGAGTTAAGCCGGAAGGCATGCTATGTGCTGGAGGAAAGATCCTCTGATTGTGTGTGTGTGTGTGGTGTGGTGTGGTGTGGTGTGGTGTGGTGTGGTGTGGTGTGGTGTGTGTGTGTGTGTGTGTGTGTGTGTGTGTGTGTGTGTGTGTGTGTGTGTGTGTGTGTGTGTGTGTGTGTGTGTGTGTGTGTGTGTGTGTGTGTGTGTGTGTGTGTGTGTGTAGAGAGCAGATGGCCCTGACCCTGGAGCGGTATATCTATAGACTGTAACACTGTAGGAAACAGGAATATCCCTTCAGTTCCACCCATAGACAACCAACAGGCCTAAACCATTCCTCTACCAGATTATAGAACACATACCATAGCTACAGATCTACTGGGTCTAAATACAAAGTGCTTCATGCATAACCAAAAGGGAATTTATTTTCTGTCTCTCACCAGGTCACGTTAACAGTAAAAAATAACATTCTCATATAATATTATCTCTGGAGTTTTGTTATTGGTTTCGTATTTAAAAAGGGACAATCTGTGATTGCTACATCAATTTTAAAAAGTTGAAATTAATAATAATTAATAATATACACTGAACAAAACATTTAACAGGTGACACCAATAAGGGATCATAGCTTTCACCTGCATTCACCTGGTCAGTCTATGTCATGGAAAGTCAGTCAATGTCATGGAAAAACCAGGTGTCTTTAATGTTTTGTACACTCAGTTTATTTCAATTGATTGTTAAAGAATATCATTTATAGATGCTTCATGAGCTTAGTTCAGCTGTCACACCCCCCAGAACCCAAAATATAAGCTTTAAAGCCTCAATACATGGTTAGAACTGCAATGTTGATATCCTGGATAATCAGTCCTTGTATCCATAGCTCTGTCTATGAATTTGAGATTGGTTACATTTCTCCAGCTCTATCTCTCCCCTGTTTACGAGAACAGTGGTGGGGTGTCCACTTTGTTATTATTCGAACTGCAGAATGCCCCTTTAAACACATTGTCAGCTCGACCAGCAACCATGGGAAGAGTTGCAGTGGAGAGGAGAGCGGCTGATTGATGAGAATTATATACAGTTGATGTCGGAAGTTTACATACACCTTAGCCAAATACATTTAAACTCTGTTTTTCACAATTCCTGACATTTAATCCTAGTAAAAAATTCCCTGTCTTAGGTCAGTTAGGATCACCACTTTATTTTAAGAATGTGAAATGTCAGAATAATAGTAGAGTGATTTATTTGAGCTTTTATTTCTTTCATCACATTCCCAGTGGGTCAGAAGTTTACATACACTCAGTTAGTATTTGGTAGCATTGCCTTTAAATTGTTTATCTTGGGTGAAACGTTTCGGGTAGCCTTCCACAAGCTTCCCAGAATAAGCTAGGTGAATTTTGGCCCATTCCTCCTGACAGAGCTGGTGTAACTGAGTCAGGTTTGTAGGCCTCCTTGCTTGCACACACTTTTTCAGTTCTGCCCACAAAATTTCTGTGGGATTGAGGTCAGTGTTTTGTGATGGCCACTCCAATACATTGACTTTGTTGTCCTTAAGCCATTTTGCCACAACTTTCGAAGTATGCTTGGGGTCATTGTCCATTTGGAAGACCCATTTGCGACCAAGCTTTAACTTCCTGACTGATGTCCTGAGATGTTGCTTCAATATATCCACATAATTTTCCTTCCTCATGATGCCATTCTATTTTTTGAAGTGCACCAGTCCCTCCTGCAGCACAGCACCCCCACAACATGATACTGCCATCCCCATGTTTCATGATTGGGATGGTGCTCTTCGGCTTGCAAGTCTCCAATTAGCCTATCAGAAGCTTCTAAAGCCATGGCATCATTTTCTGGAATTTTCCAAGCTGTTTAAAGGCACAGTCAACTTAGTGTATGTAAACTTCTGACCCACTGGTATTGTGATACAGTGAATTATAAGTCAAATAATCTGTCTGTAAACAATTGTTGGAAAAATTACTTGTGTCATGCACAAAGTAGATGTCCTAGCTGACTTCCCAAAACTATAGTTTCTTTAACAAGAAATTTGTGGAGTGGTTGAAAAACAAGTTTTAATGACTGCAACCTACGTGTATGTAAACTTCAGACTTCAACTGTATATATATATTTTACAGAGGTCATTTACAGATAGCTAGTCTTTAGTAACCTTGTAATGTAAACATCCTAGGTTTATCTGTGTATCCAGCCTCAGACAGACACACACACACACAAACACACACACACACACACACACACACACACACACACACACACACACACAGATAGAGATGGAAGCTCCTGCATTAATAATGTTGCCCTGGTAACAACCTGTGAATAATGGAGCACGTCTTGTCTTTGATGTGAAGGAGACAGATGTGACATGTTAAAATGGCGGCGCCCCCCCCCCCCCCCTCCCTTGTCCTTGACACAGTTATTTAATGTGGTCGTGTTTAATTATCAAATATGGAGCCTTGGTCTCCTGAAAGCTGGGGTAGAGGGCAACGTATGGGCACTGGGCTGCTCCGTGGCTCGTAATGAAACATTGGTGAACGCTGTAACTTTATTTTAGGGCTACTGGCAGTCAGCTGCATGAGAAACAGGTTAGCATACCATTGTACTGTAGGTTATATAGGCTTTGAATGATTAACACAATGGAACGTTCTAGCTTCAAAATGAAACGCCTGTGTCAGAGATACATGAATAAGATGGAGAAGAAAACAGACAGACAGACAGACAGACAGACAGACAGACAGACAGACAGACAGACAGACAGACAGACAGACAGACAGACAGACAGACAGACAGACAGACAGACAGACACAACATCTTCATATCTACTGTACATCTCTATGAGATGTGGTTTAGCCCAAGCTCTCCATTGTTACCTGAGCTACAGCAGTCTAGTGACCTGGTTTCCCTCAGAACCACACGGACTGTGGTGTGATGGGCTCAGCTCTGAAACGTCCCCTATTTCCTGGGGAAATGTTGTTTAACTGAGCTGAACATGGAGTCTGATTTATTGCAGAAACGGGTCATCACTGGCAGCTGACAGTGTGTTACCAGCCTGCTGTTTGACACTAGGACAGCATCTCATTGTTACCAGCTTGCTGTTTGACAGTAGGACAGCATCTCATTGTTACCAGTTTGCTGTTTGACATTAGGACAGCATCTCATTGTTACCAGCTTGCTGTTTGACAGCAGGACAGCATCTCACTGTTACCAGCCTGACAGTAGGACAGCATCTCATTGTTACCAGCCTGCTATTTGACATTAGGACAGCATCTCATTGTTACCAGCCTGCTGTTTGACACTAGGACAGCATCTCATTGTTACTAGCCTGTTGCTTGACAGTAGGACAGAATCTCATTGTTACCAGCCTGTTGCTTGACAGTAGGACAGCATCTCATTGTTACCAGCCTGTTGTTTGACACTAGGACAGCATCTCATTGTGACTAGCCTGCTGTTTGACACTAGGACAGCATCTCATTGTTACCAGCCTGTTGCTTGACAGTAGGACAGCATCTCATTGTTACCAGCCTGTTGCTTGACAGTAGGACAGCATCTCATTGTTACCAGCCTGTTGCTTGACACTAGGACAGCATCTCATTGTTACCAACCTGTTGTCTGACACTAGGACATCTCTTTGTTATATACTGCTATATACCTGATGGTTCATTAGTGTAGGATTCCAATGAGTCCATCCTCCTATAGCTCCGCCCTCTGCTATATACCTGATGGTTCATTAGTGTATGATTCCAATGAGTCCATCCTCCTATAGCTCCGCCCTCTGCTATATACCTGATGGTTCATTACTGTAGGATTCCAATGAGTCCATCCTCCTATAGCTCCGCCCTCTGCTATATACCTGATGGTTCATTAGTGTAGGATTCCAATGAGTCCATCCTCCTATAGCTCCGCCCTCTGCTATATACCTGATGGTTCATTAGTGTAGGATTCCAATGAGTCCATCCTCATATAGCTCCGCCCTCTGCTATATACCTGATGGTTCATTAGTGTAGGATTCCAATGAGTCCATCCTCCTATAGCTCCACCCTCTGCTATATACCTGATGGTTCATTACTGTAGGATTCCAATGAGTCCATCCTCCTATAGCTCCAGCATTGAGCTGTTTCTAATAGAGCTCAGTGTTGAGTTGTTTTTAATAGAGCTCAGCGTTGAGCTGTTTCTAAAGGAGCTCAGTGTCGAGTTGTCTAATAGAGCTCAGTGTTGAGCTGTTTCTAATGGAGCTCAGTGTTGAGTTGTTTCTAATAGAGCTCAGCATTGAGCTGTTTCTAATAGAGCTCAGTGTTGAGAGCTATAAGTAGATTAAAAACATTACTGTCATTTCTCCTAGCCTCTCTTCATCACATGATTACATATGCCCTCTCTTATGACCGAAAATAACTTCTGGACATCAGAACTGCGATTACTCACCACGGACTGGCAGAATCCTTTTTGTCCTTTATTGAGTCCAACGTGAATGATGTACTGCTTTCCCAGGCACAGGCCCAGATCCCCATCATTTGCGTGAAGAGGAGGCGGAGAAAAAGGGGCCAGGGGGCTGCCTTCTGGGAATTCATAAGAGATCTAATAAACGTACACTGCCTTCCATTCTGCTAGCATACATGCAATCTTTGGAAAATAATAATAAATAATAAACCTATGCAGAAGATGACACTACCAACGGGACATTCAAAACTGTAATATCTTATGCTTCACGGAGTCGTGGCTGAAAGATGACATTATCAACAGCTGGCTGGTTATAAACACTGTATTGGCAAGATAGAACAGCAGCTTCTGGTAAGACAAGGGGCGGTGGACTATGTATTTTTGTCAACAGCAGCTGGTGCTTGATATCTAAGGAATTCTTGAGGTTTTGCTCGCCTGAGTCAGAGTATCTTATAAGATGTAGACCGCACTATCTACCTAGAGAGTTTTTCATCTGTATTTTTCGTAGCTATCTACATACCACCACAGACTGATGTTGGCACTAAGACAGCACTCAATGAGCTGTATTCCGCCGTTAACAAACAGGAAAACGCTCACCTAGTGGCGGCGCTCCTAGTGGCCGGGGACTTTAATGCAGGGAAACTTAAATCCGTCTTTCCAATTTCTATCAGCATGTTAAATGTGCAACCAGAGGGGAAAACAACTCTGGACCACCTTTACTCCACACACAGAGACACGTACAAAACTCTCCCTCACCCTCCATTTGGCAAATCTGACCATAATTCTATCCTCCTGATTCCTGCTTACAAGCAAAAATTAAAGCAGGAAGCACCAGTGACGAGATCAATAAAAAAGTGATCAGATGAAGCAGATGCTAAGCTACAGAACTGTTTTGCACAGACTGGAATATGTTCCAGGATTCCTCCGATGGCATTGAGGAGTACACCACATCAGTCATTGGCTTAATCAATAAGTGCATCGGACTAAGGATGCAGGACTAAGATCGAATCGTACTACACCGGCTTTAACACTCGTCGGATGTGGCAGGGCTTACAAACCATCACAGACTACGAAGGGAAGCACAGCCAAGAGCTGCCCAGTGACATAAGCCTACCAGACGAGCTCAAGACAACGTACATTGTAGAAATCGTAACTCATCGCTGTAAATGGTTTATGGAATTGAGAATGGAATTTTCCATTCCTGGGTTTAAACAGGATTTTTGTCAATGTTGTTGTTGCTTAAAATAGCAACCAGTTGGATCCCTGGTTTATGGGGAGAATGGTACTGTGTTAATCATGTCAGAAGATGACAAGCCTAATCCCCTCCCTCAATGGGCTGCCACTGCCCCGCCCTCCCCTTATTCTGCCTCGGGGGGCCAACACTGCCTCTCCCTCCCTCATCCTGCCTCGATGGGCCGCCACTGGCCCTCCCTCCCTCATCCTGCCTCGATGGGCCGCCACTGGCCCTCCCTCCCTCATCCTGCCTCGATGGGCCGCCACTGCCTCTTCCTCCCTCATCCTGCCGCCACTACACTTTTCTTCGCTACAGTCTGTCACCTAAATGTGCTTTATTGGAAAGGCTCTTGCAGATAGGGTTTGTGATTAGCGTGAAGAAAGAGAGAGAGAGAGCGAGAGAGAGAGAGAGAGAGAGAGAGAGAGAGAGAGAGAGAGAGAAAGAGAGAGAAAACAGTGGTGAGTAAATCCTTTTACCCTGGCGTTTTTAAACCCTCCCTCGGCTCTGTTCTGGCTGAGGCCTTACGAATGTCGTCAATCAAACGAAGTGACAGCAGCGTGTCATGTGGAGGGGGTTGGGGAGGCGGAACTTAGCGACACATAGAGCCCTAGTAGCCTAGATCCACTCAATCTCAATGCATCTTTCCACAATCTTCTTCTCAACAGTATTGGAGGAGGTCCAAGGTCCCTTGGTAGACTGTTCCTCTCTGATAGACTGTTCCTCTCTGACCTCTCCTGTTGAGAGGGAGGATGAGGGGAGAGGATCGAGAAAAGATTAATTGAGACTGAGCCTCTACCGATTCTGAATTGAGAAAGACCTTGTACTAAAACACATGACTTCTGCACCAGAGAAGTTCTGTTTTTGAAGTTTTCCCTGCATGGAGCAAGGTTAGACCTTACCAGGTCTGTGTTGGGTAAAAGACAGGAAGTGTGTGTGTGTGAGAGAGAGTGGGATTGATCGTGTCTGTCTGTCTGTCTGTCTGTCTGTCTGTCTGTCTGTCTGTCTGTCTGTCTGTCTGTCTGTCTGTCTGTCTGTCTGTCTGTCTGTCTGTCTGTCTGTCTGTCTGTTTGTCTGTCTGTCTGTCTGTCTGTCTGTCTGTCTGTCTGTCTGTGTACTGTACCCCATGCTGAAGGTCAACTCTAAATGCCACAAAAGGCAGAGGTTTTTAGTTGATAACAGAAAACGGCTGGTCTGTTACCATGGTCTGTTCACTCGCTGCAGTACTTACTGTTTCTGAGGCTAATCTGTTGTGATCTGACTGAAATGTTTAAAAAGGTATAGCATGATAACAATTGGGCATTTGGTCTCTGTTTCGTCAGTCAGTCCTAAAAGGGAACTGGAAGGGGAACATTTGTCTGATAGACTGTTCGCCAAAAGCCTGGGATCACTGGAGGCAAACTGATAGACTGTTCACCAACAGCCTAGGATCACTGGAGACAAACTGATAGACTGTTCACCAACAGCCTAGGATCACTGGAGGCAAACTGATAGACTGTTCACCAACAGCCTGGGATCACTGGAGACAAACTGATAGACTGTTCACCAACAGCCTAGGATCACTGGAGGCAAACTGATAGACGGTTCACCAACAGCCTACGATCACTGGAGACAAACTGATAGACTGTTCACCAACAGCCTAGGATCACTGGAGGCAAACTGATAGACGGTTTACCAACAGCATACGATCACTGGAGACAAACTGATAGACTGTTCACCAACAGCATGGGATCACTGGAGGCAAACTGATAGACTGCTCACCAACAGCCTGGGATCACTGGAGACAAACTGATAGACGGTTCACCAACAGCCTGGGATCACTGGAGACAAACTGATAGACTGCTCACCAACAGCCTGGGATCACTGGAGACAAACTGATAGACTGTTCACCAACAGCATGGGATCACTGGAGGCAAACTGATAGACTGCTCACCAACAGCCTGGGATCACTGGAGACAAACTGATAGACGGTTCACCAACAGCCTGGGATCTGTTGTGTTGTTACAGTATGCAGCCTCCTTTGGTAGCGAATCCAGTCCATTTCAAACTTTATTTATTTTATTTATTTATCCGTTATTTTACCAGGTAAGTTAACTGAGAACACGTTCTCATTTACAGCAACGACCTGGGGAATAGTTACAGGGGAGAGGAGGGGGATTAATGAGCCAAACTGGGGATTATTAGGTGACCGTGATGGTTTGAGGGCCAGATTGGAATTTAGCCAGGACACCGGGGTTAACACCCCTACTCTTACGATAAGTGCCATGGGATCTTTAATGACCTCAGAGAGTCAGGACACCCGTTTAACGTCCCATCCGAAAGACGGAATGGAAAAGGCACTTGAAAGAGGAAGTTATGATGTTGTTATATAGTAATGCTGGACACTATTCAACACCTAGAGGCCTATCAGCTGTCTCTATCCAGCTGTGATAACAACCTTTCGCCTGGGAAGGGGGTGAATGTGAGAGTCGTGGACATGAAAGAAGCGAGGAGGAGGAGGAGGAGGAGGGGGGAGGGGGAGGAGGGGAGGAGGAGGAGGAGATGGAGGAGGAGGAGGAGGGGGAGGGGGAGGTGGATGAGGAGGAGGAGGAGGAGGAGGAGGAGGAGATGGAGGAGGAGGAGGAGGGGGAGGGGGAGGTGGATGAGGAGGAGGAGGAGGGGGGGGTGGGGAAGGGGGGAGGAGGAGGAGGAGGAGATAGAATGGATAAATTTAATAGAGGGAGGGGTAATCAACTGGAGAGACATTACTGATGACAGGAGGAAAGAGCAGGAGGGAAAATCAGAGTACTGAAAACAAACAATGAGGAGAAGACAATATCCCTCACAGTGAAATGAAAAAGAAATACAAAAAAAGAAACACAGAGAAAGGGAGCTTGAGGGGAATACAACAACACAAGAGAGAAAGGAGGGAGGCTTTCAAGAGTCTGACTGTCCTGTACTGTGGGCTGCTGTTCCTTTCAGAGCCGATACTCAATTATTAAAAGACCTACTGACTACTCGGGAGAGAGAGGGAAGGGAAGAGGGAGTGAATGGGAGAGAAAGAGAGGGAGTGAATGGGAGAGAAAGAGGGAGTGGGAAGAGGGAGTGAATGGGAGAGAAAGAGAGAGGGAGTGGGAAGAGGGAGTGAATGGGAGAGAAAGAGAGGGAGTGAATGGGAGAGAAATAGAGAGGGAGGGGAAGAGGGAGTGAATGGGAGAGAAAGAGAGGGAGTGAATGGGAGAGAAAGAGAGAGGGAGTGGGAAGAGGGAATGAATGGGAGAGAAAGAGAGAGGGAGTGGGAAGAGGGAATGAATGGGAGAGAAAGAGAGAGGGAGTGGGAAGAGGGAATGAATGGGAGAGAAAGAGAGAGGGAGTGGGAAGAGGGAATGAATGGGAGAGAAAGAGAGGGAGTGAATGGGAGAGAAAGAGAGGAAGTGAGAATGGGAGAGAAAGAGAGGGAGTGAGAAGACCTTATCTGACATTAAAACATAGGATCACACCAATGTGCACACACTGGTTCAATCAACCTTGTTTCCACATCGTTTCAAGGAAATTACGTTGAACCAACGTAGAATAGATGTTGAATTGATGTCCGTGCACAGTGGGACCTGAGCCTCCCCCTCACCTGAAAATAACTTTAATTTGTTGATTTGGATAAAAAGAACATGAGTTCCCACGTCTTGCCGACTGAATCCCAGTGTACAGAAATAGAGACGATATCGTAGACATCAAGCTCTCCCTCCCTACCCCTCTCCCTCCCTACCCCTCTCCCTCCCTACCCCTCTCCCTCCCTACCCCCTCTCCCTCATTACCCCTCTCCCTCATTACCCCTCTCCCTCCCTTCCTCTCTCCCTCATTACCCCTCTCCCTCATTACCCCTCTCCCTCCCTTCCTCTCTCCCTCCCTTCCTCTCTCCCTCATTTCACTTATAATTTACTGTATCACAATTCCAGTGGGTCAGAAGTTTACGTGCACTAAGTTGACTGTGCCTTTAAACAGCTTGGAAAATGATGTCATGGCTTTAGAAGCTTCTGACAGGCTAATTGGCATATTGGAGGTGTACCTGTTGGAGGTGTACCTGTGGATTGGAGGTGTACCTGTGGATGTATTTAAAGGCATACCTTCAAACTCAGTGCCTCTTTGCTTGACATTACGGGAAAATCTAAAGAAATAAGCAAAGACCTCAGAAAAAAATTTATACCTCCACAAGTCTGGTTCATCCTTGTGAGCAATTTCCAAATGCCTGAAGGTATCTGTACAATCAATAGTACGCAAGTATAAACACCATGGGACCACGCAGCTGTCATACCGCTTAGGAAGGAGACGCGTTCTGTCTCCTAGAGATGAACGTATTTTGTGCAAAAAGTGCAAATCAATCCCAGAACAACAGCAAAGGACCTTGTGAAGATCCTGGAGGAAACAGGTACAAACGTATCTATATTCACAGTAAAACGAGTCCTATATCGACATAACCTGAAAGGCCTCTCAGCAAAGAAGAAGCCGCTGCTCCAAAACCGCCATGAAAAAAGCCAGAATACGGTTTGCAACTGCACATGGGGACAAAGATTGTACTTTTTGGAGAAATATCCTCTGATCTGACGAAACAAAAATATAACTGGCCATAATGACCATAGTTATGTTTGGAGGAAAAAGGGGATGCTTGCAAGCCGAAGAACACCATCCCAACCGTGAAGCACGGGGGTGACAGCATCATGTTTGTGAGAGTGCTGTGCTGCAGGAGGGACTGATGCACTTCAAAAAAATAGATGGCTTCATGAGTGAGGAAAATTGTGGATATATTGAAGCAATCAGTTAAAGCTTGGTCGCAAAGGGATCTTCCAAATGGACAATAACCCCAAGCATACTTCCAAAGTTGTGGCAAAATGGCTTAAGAACAACAAAGTCAAGGTATTGAAGTGGCCATCACAAAGCCCTGACCTCAATCCCATAGAAAATGTGTGGTCAGAACTGAAAAAGTGTGTGCAAGCAAGGAGGCCCACAAACCTGACTCAGTTACACCAGCTCTGTCAGGAGGAATGGTCCAAAATTCACCCAACTTATTGTGTGAAGCTTGTGGAAGGCTAACCGAAATGTTTGACCCAAGTTAAACAATTTAAAGGCAATGGTACCAAATACTAATTGTGTGTATGTAAACTTCTGACCCACTGTGAATGTGATGAAAGAAATAAAAGCATAAATAAATAATGATCTACTATTATTCTGACATTTCACATTCTTAAAATAAAGTGGTGATCCTAAATTACCTAGGATTAAATGTCAGGAATTGTGAAAAACTGAGTTTAAATGTATTTGGCTAAGGTGTATGTAAACTTCCGACTTCATCTGTATTTATAAAGCCCTTTTACATCAGCAGATGTCACAATGTGCTGAACAGAAACCCAGCCTAAAACCCCAAACAGCAAGTAATGCAGATGTAGAAGCACGGTGCCTAGGAAAAACTCCCTAGAAAGGTAGGAACCTAGGAAGAAACCTAGAGAGGAACCAGGCTCGGAGGGGTGGCCAGTTCTATGTGAGTACATGGCCATTAAGGCCAGATTGTTCTTTGAGATGTTCAGAAGGAGAAAAGAGATAGGGAAGGACTCTAACCTTGAGGGATTTTGTCTGCTGTTTCTGTATGTCTGTCTAATCTAGACCATGCTTCAGTGAAGGTGGTTGCAAACTCGTTTGACTCAGAACTAGGAGAACTCCGACAACTCCGACAACTCCGACAACTCTGAGAACTATGAGAACTCTGAGAACTCCGACAACTCCGACAACTCTGAGAACTCTGAGCCATCCACAATGCTATGTAGACTAGATTCATTATCAAAGAATTGTCCTGTTCTACCATATCTGAATTGCATACCGTATGCAGCTTGACTTGTTTGGGATCTCTCATATCCCCACTAAGCAGCGACTCTAAAGGGATAACAAATATTCTGTTCATCGCCATAATGCACTAACGTGATACTTTGATACTTATCTTTTTTCTCTCTCTCTCTCTCTCTCTCTCTCTCTCTCTCTCTCTCTCTCTCTCTCTCTCTCTCTCTCTCTCTCTCCTCAGTCTTAGCAGTAGCAGTAGCAGCCAGTCTTCTCGTGGTTTGGTTTTCTCACTACCTAGAAGCCATGGCAGATGAAGCGGACATGCGCAATGAGCTGGAAAACCTGCAGGCGAAGGCAGATCAGATAGCCGATGAGGTAAACACACACACACCTCACACACCCCTCACACAAACCTCTCACACATCTCACACACCCCTCACACAAACCTCACATACGAACCTCACACACTCCTCACACAAACCTCTCGCACACTCCTCACACAAACCTCACGTACGAACCTCACACAAACCTCGCACACTCCTCACACAAACCTCACACACGAACCTCACACGTGAGTGACGGCTCACAGTAGACCGTCATCCTTTCATTCACACACATGAGATCCACATCAGGGCTCATGTCTGAAAAGCATCTTAGAGTAAGACTGCTGATCTAGGAACAGTATTGTATTTAAGATCAAAATGAATACGATTATACGGACAGGGGGGCACCTGATCCTATATCAGCATTTCTACTCTGATATGCTTTTTGGAACACCTGAGACAAAAGCATACAACTAGACATCTGTTCCACATCAACACTCCTTCAACTAGACATCTATTCCACATTCAGAGCTCCTTCAACTAGACATCTGTTCCACATTCAGAGCTCCTTCAACTAGACATCTGTTCCACATTCAGAGCTCCTTCAACTAGACATCTGTTCCACATTCAGAGCTCCTTCAACTAGACATATGTTCCACATTCAGAGCTCCTTCAACTAGACATCTATTCCACATTCAGAGCTCCTTCAACTAGACATCTGTTCCACATTCAGAGCTCCTTCAACTAGACATCTGTTCCACATTCAGAGCTCCTTCAACTAGACATCTGTTCCACATTCAGAGCTCCTTCAACTAGACATCTGTTCCACATTCATAGCTCCTTCAACTAGACATCTATTCCACATTCAGAGCTCCTTCAACTAGACATCTGTTCAACGAGACATCTATTCCACATTCAGAGCTCCATCAACTAGACATCTGTTCCACATTCAGAGCTCCTTCAACTAGACATCTGTTCCACATCAGAGCTCCTTCAACTAGACATCTATTCCACATTCAGAGCTCCATCAACTAGACATCTATTCCACATTCAGAGCTCCTTCAACTAGACATCTATTCCACATTCAGAGCTCCATCAACTAGACATCTATTCCACATTCAGAGCTCCTTCAACTAGACATCTGTTCCGTATCAGAGGTCCTTCAACTAGACATCTATTCCACATTCAGAGCTCCTTCAACTAGACATCTGTTCCGTATCAGAGCTCCTTCAACTAGACATCTGTTCCGTATCAGAGCTCCATCAACTAGACATCTGTTCCGTATCAGAGCTCCTTCAACTAGACATCTGTTCCGTATCAGAGCTCCTTCAACTAGACATCTGTTCCGTATCAGAGCTCCTTCAACTAGACATCTGTTCCGTATCAGAGCTCCATCAACTAGACATCTGTTCCGTATCAGAGCTCCATCAACTAGACATCTGTTCCGTATCAGAGCTCCATCAACTAGACATCTGTTCCGTATCAGAGCTCCATCAACTAGACATCTGTTCCGTGTCAGGGCTCCATCAACTAGACATCTGTTCCGTATCAGAGCTCCATCAACTAGACATCTGTTCCATATCAGAGCTCCTTCAACTAGACATCTGTTCCGTATCAGAGCTCCTTCAACTAGACATCTGTTCCGTATCAGAGCTCCATCAACTAGACATCTGTTCCGTATCAGAGCTCCATCAACTAGACATCTGTTCCGTATCAGAGCTCCATCAACTAGACATCTGTTCCGTATCAGAGCTCCATCAACTAGACATCTGTTCCGTATCAGAGCTCCATCAACTAGACATCTGTTCCGTATCAGAGCTCCTTCAACTAGACATCTGTTCCGTATCAGAGCTCCATCAACTAGACATCTGTTCCGTATCAGAGCTCCTTCAACTAGACATCTGTTCCGTATCAGAGCTCCATCAACTAGACATCTGTTCCGTATCAGAGCTCCATCAACTAGACATCTGTTCCGTATCAGAGCTCCATCAACTAGACATCTGTTCCGTATCAGAGCTCCTTCAACTAGACATCTGTTCCGTATCAGAGCTCCTTCAACTAGACAACTGTTCCGTATCAGAGCTCCTTCAACTAGACATCTGTTCCGTATCAGAGCTCCTTCAACTAGACATCTGTTCCGTATCAGAGCTCCATCAACTAGACATCTGTTCCGTATCAGAGCTCCATCAACTAGACATCTGTTCCGTATCAGAGCTCCATCAACTAGACATCTGTTCCGTATCAGAGCTCCATCAACTAGACATCTGTTCCGTATCAGAGCTCCATCAACTAGACATCTGTTCCGTATCAGAGCTCCATCAACTAGACATGTGTTCCGTATCAGAGCTCCTTCAACTAGACATCTGTTCCGTATCAGAGCTCCTTCAACTAGACATATGTTCCGTATCAGAGCTCCTTCAACTAGACATCTATTCCACATTCAGAGCTCCTTCAACTAGACATCTGTTCCGTATCAGAGCTCCTTCAACTAGACATCTGTTCCGTATCAGAGCTCTATCAACTAGACATCTGTTCTGTATCAGAGCTCCATCAACTAGACATCTGTTCCGTATCAGAGCTCCATCAACTAGACATCTGTTCTGTATCAGAGCTCTATCAACTAGACATCTGTTCCGTATCAGAGCTCTATCAACTAGACATCTGTTCTGTATCAGAGCTCTATCAACTAGACATCTGTTCCGTATCAGAGCTCTATCAACTAGACATCTGTTCTGTATCAGAGCTCTATCAACTAGACATCTGTTCCGTATCAGAGCTCTATCAACTAGACATCTGTTCTGTATCAGAGCTCTATCAACTAGACATCTGTTCCGTATCAGAGCTCCATCAACTAGACATCTATTCCACATTCAGAGCTCCATCAACTAGACATCTGTTCCGTATCAGAGCTCCTTCAACTAGACATCTGTTCCGTATCAGAGCTCCTTCAACTAGACATCTATTCCACATTCAGAGCTCCTTCAACTAGACATCTATTCCACATTCAGAGCTCCTTCAACTAGACATCTGTTCCGTATCAGAGCTCCTTCAACTAGACATCTATTCCACATTCAGAGCTCCTTCAACTAGACATCTATTCCACATTCAGAGCTCCTTCAACTAGACATCTGTTCCGTATCAGAGCTCCTTCAACTAGACATCTGTTCCGTATCAGAGCTCCATCAACTAGACATCTGTTCCGTATCAGAGCTCCTTCAACTAGACATCTGTTCCGTATCAGAGCTCCATCAACTAGACATCTGTTCCGTATCAGAGCTCTATCAACTAGACATCTGTTCCGTATCAGAGCTCCATCAACTAGACATCTATTCCACATTCAGAGCTCCTTCAACTAGACATCTGTTCCGTATCAGAGCTCCTTCAACTAGACATCTGTTCTGTATCAGAGCTCCATCAACTAGACATCTATTCCACATTCAGAGCTCCATCAACTAGACATCTGTTCCGTATCAGAGCTCCTTCAACTAGACATCTGTTCCGTATCAGAGCTCCTTCAACTAGACATCTATTCCACATTCAGAGCTCCTTCAACTAGACATCTATTCCACATTCAGAGCTCCTTCAACTAGACATCTGTTCCGTATCAGAGCTCCTTCAACTAGACATCTATTCCACATTCAGAGCTCCTTCAACTAGACATCTGTTCCATATCAGAGCTCCTTCAACTAGACATCTATTCCACATTCAGAGCTCCTTCAACTAGACATCTATTCCACATTCAGAGCTCCTTCAACTAGACATCTGTTCCGTATCAGAGCTCCTTCAACTAGACATCTGTTCTGTATCAGAGCTCTATCAACTAGACATCTGTTCCGTATCAGAGCTCCTTCAACTAGACATCTGTTCCGTATCAGAGCTCCTTCAACTAGACATCTGTTCCGTATCAGAGCTCCTTCAACTAGACATCTGTTCCGTATCAGAGCTCCTTCAACTATTTTGTCCCACTTTAGCTACACTGTAATACATACCTAACGGGAGATAGCCTATATGGGGATTTGCAAGTCTTGAATTAGAACTACGTTTGAGTGCTGTTTGACTATAAATAGGCTGTATTGCTCTAAGCTAAGCTGAGTCAACCAGACCCTGCTGTGTTTACACAGCTTGGTCACTCAATATGTCAATCAGCTTTGGCCTTATATTGAGCACTGTGTTTTGGTTTCCAAGGATAGAAAGAGATCAAATCTGTGTATGTAAATCGCAATATAACTTCTTTTTTTTTTTTATATAAAGCTCATTGAGGCTGATCCATATGTATTTAACTGTATTAATTGAACACTGTCTAACAGTATACCCATTTGGCTTCCATGGAGAGAAAGAGATCTCATCTTTTTATAGATTACGAAAGGACCTTTGTTGATTCTTTGAGGTAGAGCCAGGACTAGGACTTCCTGTCAGGGGTCAAAAATAACAGACAACCAGCCATGGACCGATTTCTCAGACAAATCCCACTTTGAGTATTTGGGCCTGCTAGTGTGGGGGAAAAAAACCTGGCACGGCACAGGAAGGAGTCTTTCCAAAATGGCCGTCGGTCTGGTCTGGGTTGGTAGTCAAAAAGATGACAACATATGATATAATCACACATCAACAAAGATAAATCTCCTGTCTCGTGACCTACATGTGTCTTTTGAGAAAAGTGTAATATGATGCGTTATTATAATTACCCCGTCTGTCGCCCCGCAGGGTGAACGTGTGGCATCTGAGGTCGGTAACAGAAGGCATTGTCTAATATCTCACCCTTACTCCACAACTGTCGCATGTAGCCCACTGTCTTTGGGTTCATTTGATCACAGATTGACAATGCGTTAGAATTCTCACTTTAATAATCTCACATTAATAATCCCTGGCTCGTTTGTCTTGCTATCCACGTCACTGTTATTCTCTCACTATTCTCCTCTGTCATTGAGCCCTGCTTTTCAACTACCCTTAGTCAGCCATAAATTATATTTGCCATAAACTAACTATCACTGTTATGTGTCCTACTGTGTCTATGTCCCTGTGGTTTTGCTGTGGGTGAGGTTATAGACAGTGTTAACTGTACATCTCTCTGGCCTGTCCTTTCCTATGGAGTGGGGACGCAGCCTTTAATTCAGATCGCTAGAATAGTAGAATAGCTCAAATGGACCTATTAAACATTCATGAAGAGATAATGTAATCCAGACAGGCTCTGGAGAGGGAGGGAGATGGGAGTGGGGGGAGAGATTAGAGAAATGGCAAGAGGGAGGGAGGGAGGGAGGGAGGGAGGGAGGGAGGGAGGGAGGGAGGGAGGGAGGGAGGGAGGGAGGGAGGGAGGGAGGGAGGGAGGGAGGGAGGGAGGGAGGGAGAGAGGAGAGAGAGGGAGAGAGAGAGGGAGGTAGAGATTGAGGAGGGGCACGGTAGATAGGAAGGGAGACATTTAGAGGGAGAGATTGTTATGTAAAAGCAGATTGTTGGAAAAGGAGGGAGGGAAGAGTGAAGAGAACATGTGATAAATTCAGTGGGAATGTAAAGACTTGGTAGCTCACTGTATCCCTGTTAATGATACATCCTCCTATAGACCGGGAGCTCCAAATATTGGCACAGTGACTCAATTATTGTTGTTTTGGCTCTGTACACCAGCATTGCAATTTCTAAACGGTTCACCCAATATGGATGAAAATACCCTCAAAGTTCTGCACATTAACCTCGTAGTCATTGTATCATTTCAAATCCAAAGTGCTGGAGTGCAGAGCCGAAATACTAACCCTGTCAATATAGGAGGTGATCCGATTATTATTTAATGTTTGTATTATATAATGATTATTTTGTTTATGAAATGGGTTCACTGAATGAAAATGGAGTTCCAATAGAGTTGACACCAGCACTGGTTACAGGTGTATTCATCACCAGGTGTGTTCATCACCAGGTGTGTTCATCACCAGGTTTGTTCATCACCAGGTGTATTCATCACCAGGTGTGTTCTTCACAGTGTTCAGCACCAGGTGTGTTCATCACCAGGTGTGTTCATCACCAGGTGTATTCATCACCAGGTGTGTTCATCACCAGGTGTGTTCATCACCAGGTGTGTTCATCACCAGGTGTGTTCATCACCAGGTGTGTTCATCACCAGGTGTATTCATCACCAGGTGTATTCATCACCAGGTGTATTCATCACCAGGTGTGTTCATCACCAGGTGTATTCATCACCAGGTGTGTTCATCACCAGGTGTGTTCATCACCAGGTGTGTTCATCAGCAGGTGTATTCATCACCAGGTGTATTCATCACCAGGTGTGTCCATCACCAGGTGTATTCATCACCAGGTGTATTCCCCACCAGGTGTATTCATCACCAGGTGTGTTCATCACCAGGTGTGTTCATCACCAGGTGTATTCATCACCAGGTGTATTCCCCACCAGGTGTATTCATCACCAGGTGTGTTCATCACCAGGTGTGTTCATCACCAGGTGTGTTCATCACCAGGTGTGTGGTACAGTACAGTAGTAGAGAAGAGATTTATCTGACAACTCTCTAATATGAGTCTTTTCTCTTCACAGTCACTGGAGAGCACTCGGCGTATGCTGGCCATGGTGGAGGAGGTAAGGTCATCTTAACATTACACACACCACACAGTTTTATTATTCAAATTGAGAGACAGATCTAATTTCCTGATAGAATGTAAGCGGCTGTATTTCCTTTTAAGGTGAATGGAGAGTTTGGTCCGGGTTTGATTACATGAATTATACATGACATAGCACATCTCCTCACATCATAGAGCGTGACTCTGTCCAGTTGAGGGACTAGCATCACTCCTACTTGCCGGAAGACAAATGGCTGAGTAGTGATTTTTAAATGTACTGTCAATCTGTGGCTGTATCTGTTTCCTGAGTGCTTTAAACGGTATAGACTGACAGAGGATGAAGGGCCAATATCCCAGCATGTATTATGCATGAGTAGCTCTCAATGTGACTCCCAGATGGTCTCATCTAGGGGATATAGGAACATACATCACCCTGTCTGTCTGTAAAGTAGAGCTGGACCATGGACAGCCAACACAGTCTATAATCCTTGGCCTCTCTATAGATTGAATATGTGTGGCCGTCATTGTGAACATATCTTCTTAGATATAGTATGTTGAGCTTCTTCACCAATAGCTTGGAGCTGTATCGCATCCGGCCGTGATTGGGAGTCCAATAGGGAGGCACACACTTGGCCCAGCGCCGTCCGGGTTTGGCCCGGGGGTTTAGACCATCATTGTAAATAAGAATTTGTTCTTAACTGACTTGCCTAGTTAAATTAATATGGTAACGCTCCACCAGCTAAAGCCCTGATGAGGGAAGGGTGGGGGTTTATCAAAGGACTATGTGCATAAGTAGTATATCATATATGCATAGTCACTTTAACCATATCTACATGTACATACTACCTCAATCAGCCTGACTAACCGGTGTCTGTATTTAGCCTCTCTACTGTATATAGCCTCTCTACTGTATATAGCCTGTCTTTTACTATTGTTTTTAGTTCTTTACTTACCTATTGTTCACCTAATACATTTTTTTTTTTTTTTTGCATTATTGGCTAGAGCCTGTAAGTAAGCATTTCTGTCACGCCCTGACCTTAGATCTTTTTATGTCTCTATTTTGGTTTGGTCAGGGTGTGATTTGGGTGGGCATTCTATGTTCCTTTTTCTATGTTTTTGTATTTCTTTGTTTTTTGGGGGGTATGGTTCTCAATCAGGGACAGCTGTCTATTGTTGTCTCTGATTGGGAACCATACTTAGGTAGATTTTTCCCACAGGGTTTTTGTGGGTAGTTCATTTCTGTTTAGTGTTTTGCACCTTTCAGGACTGTTTCGGTGATTCCTTACCACTTACCACGCTGCGCTTTGGTCCGATGATTCCTCATCTTCCGACGACGAAAACCGTTACAATTTCACTGTAAGGTCTACATCTGTTGTATTCGGCGCATGTGACAAAAAAATGTTTTGATTTGTTATTACAAATCCGAGAATAGTGTGTTCTTTGTTCCAATATTAATGTTCATTCACACATTGAAGATTGACATCAAAACATCACTTTTATAATTGTAACTCTTTCACGGCTATGAGGCTGGGTTGTGGAGATAAATAACATATTACTTACCGAGGCATTGAGAAACCCGTCCCACCCACCCAGGTCAATACTTTTCCAATTATCCTCTGTAGCACAGGAGCACTAACAGAGTGAGAGTCGAACAAGTGCTCTCCCTATGTTGTGTGGGAAATCTTCAACACAAGGCTAATACAATCAGGCAAGAGTATCGGTGCAGGGAGAGTATCTGTTCAGCGCTGTTCAAATCAAATCAAACTTTATTTGTCACATAGACCATACCGTGTGTAGACCTAACCGTGTGTTGACCTAACCGTGTGTTGACCTTACCGTGTGTTGACCTTACCGTGTGTAAACCTCACCGTGTGTTGACCTTACCATGTGTTGACCTTACCGTGTGTTGTTGACCTTACCGTGTGTAAACCTAACCGTGTGTAAACCTCACCGTGTGTAAACCTAACCGTGTGTAGACCTAACCGTGTGTTGACCTTACCGTGTGTTGACCTTACCGTGTGTTGACCTTACCGTGTGTAACCTAACCGTGTGTAGACCTAACCGTGTGTAGACCTAACCGTGTGTAGACCTAACCGTGTGTAGACCTAACCGTGTGTTGACCTTACCGTGTGTAGACCTTACCGTGTGTAGACCTTACCGTGTGTAGACCTTACCGTGTGTAAACCTAACCGTGTGTTGACCTTACCGTGTGTTGACCTTACCGTGTGTAAACCTAACCGTGTGTTGACCTTACCGTGTGTAAACCTAACCGTGTGTAGACCTTACCATGTGTAAACCTAACCGTGTGTTGACCTTACCGTGTGTAGACCTAACCGTGTGTTGACCTTACCGTGTGTAGACCTTACCGTGTGTAAACCTTACCGTGTGTAAACCTCACCGTGTGTAAACCTTACCGTGTGTAAACCTAACCGTGTGTTGACCTTACCGTGTGTTGACCTTACCGTGTGTAAACCTCACCGTGTGTAAACCTTACCGTGTGTAAACCTTACCGTGTGTAAACCTTACCGTGTGTTGACCTTACCGTGTGTTGACCTTACCGTGTGTAAACCTAACCGTGTGTAAACCTAACCGTGTGTAGACCTAACCGTGTGTTGACCTAACCGTGTGTTGACCTTACCGTGTGTAGACCTTACCGTGTGTAAACCTAACCGTGTGTTGACCTTACCATGTGTTGACCTTACCGTGTGTTGACCTTACCGTGTGTAAATCTTACCGTGTGTAGACCTTACCGTGTGTAAACCTAACCGTGTGTTGACCTTACCATGTGTTGACCTTACCGTGTGTTGACCTTACCGTGTGTAAATCTTACCGTGTGTAGACCTTACCGTGTGTTGACCTTACCGTGTGTAGACCTTACCGTGAATTGTTTACTTACAAGCCCTTAACCAACAGTTCAAGAAGAGTTAAGAAAAATTTACCAATTAGAGTAAAGTTTTTTTTTTAAATAATAAAAAGTAACACAATAAGAATAAGAATAATGAGTCTATATACAGGGGCACCGGTACAGAGTCAATGTGGAGGCTATATACAGGGGTACTGGTACAGAGTCAATGTGGAGGCTATATAGAGGGGGTACCGCTATACAGAGTCAATGTGGAGGCTATATACAGGGGGTACCGGTACCAAGTCAATGTAGAGGTTATATACAGGCGGCACAGGTACAGAGTCAATGTGGAGGCTATATACAGGGGTACTGGTACAGAGTCAATGTGGAGGCTATATAGAGGGGGTACCGCTATACAGAGTCAATGTGGAGGCTATATACAGGGGGTACCGGTACCAAGTCAATGTAGAGGTTATATACAGGCGGCACAGGTACAGAGTCAATGTGGAGGCTATATACAGGGGGTACCGGTACAGAGTCAATGTGGAGGCTATATACAGGGTAGCGGTACAGAGTCAATGTGGAGGCTATATACAGGGGTTACCGGTACAGAGTCAATGTGGAGGCTATATACAGGGGTTACCGGTACAGAGTCAATGTGGAGGCTATATACAGAGGGTACCGGTACAGAGTCAATGTGGAGGCTATATACAGGGGTTACCGGTACAGAGTCAATGTGGAGGCTATATACAGAGGGTACCGGTACAGAGTCAATGTGGAGGCTATATACAGGGGTACTGGTACAGAGTCAATGTGGAGGCTATATAGAGGGGTACCGCTATACAGAGTCAATGTGGAGGCTATATACAGGGGTACCGGTACCAAGTCAATGTAGAGGTTATATACAGGCGGCACAGGTACAGAGTCAATGTGGAGGCTATATACAGGGGTACTGGTACAGAGTCAATGTGGAGGCTATATAGAGGGGTACCGCTATACAGAGTCAATGTGGAGGCTATATACAGGGGTACCGGTACCAAGTCAATGTAGAGGTTATATACAGGCGGCACAGGTACAGAGTCAATGTGGAGGCTATATACAGGGGGTACCGGTACAGAGTCAATGTGGAGGCTATATACAGGGGGTAGCGGTACAGAGTCAATGTGGAGGCTATATACAGGGGTTACCGGTACAGAGTCAATGTGGAGGCTATATACAGAGGGTACCGGTACAGAGTCAATGTGGAGGCTATATACAGGGGTACCGGTACAGAGTCAATGTGGAGGCTATATACAGGGGCACCGGTACAGAGTCAATGTGGAGGCTATATACAGGGGGTACCGGTACAGAGTCAATGTGGTGGCTAAATACAGGGGGCACCGGTACAGAGTCAATGTGGAGGCTATATACAGGGGGTACCGGTACCAAGTCAATGTGGAGGGTATATACAGGGGTACCGGTACAGAGTCAATGTGGAGGCTATATACAGAGGGTACCGGTACAGAGTCAATGTGGAGGCTATATACAGGGGGTACCGGTACAGAGTCAATGTGGAGGCTATATACAGGGGGTACCGGTACAGAGTCAATGTGGAGGCTATATACAGGGGGTACCGGTACAGAGTCAATGTGGAGGCTATATACAGGGGGTACCGGTACAGAGTCAATGTGGAGGCTATATACAGGGGTAACGGTACAGAGTCAAGGTGGAGGCTATATACAGGGGTACCGGTGCAGAGTCAATGTGGAGGCTATATACAGGAGGTACCGGTACAGAGTCAATGTGGAGGCTATATACAGGGGGTACCGGTACAGAGTCAATGTGGAGGCTATATACAGGGGTACCGGTACAGAGTCAATGTGGAGGCTATATACAGGGGGTACCGGTACACAGTCAATGTGGAGGCTATATACAGGGGTACCGGTGCAGAGTCAATGTGGAGGCTATATACAGGAGGTACCGGTACACAGTCAATGTGGAGGCTATATACAGGGGGTACCGGTGCAGAGTCAATGTGGAGACTATATACAGGAGGTACCGGTACACAGTCAATGTGGAGGCTATATACAGCGGGTACCGGTGCAGAGTCAATGTGGAGGCTATATACAGGAGGTACCGGTACACAGTCAATGTGGAGGCTATATACAGGGGGTACCGGTGCAGAGTCAATGTGGAGGCTATATACAGGGTGTTACGGTACTGAGTCAATGTGGAATCTATATACAGGGGGTACCGGTACCAAGTCAATGTGGAGGGTATATACAGGGGGTACCGGTACAGAGTCAATGTGGAGGCTATATACAGAGGGTACCGGTACAGAGTCAATGTGGAGGCTATATACAGGGGGTACCGGTGCAGAGTCAATGTGGAGGCTATATACAGGAGGTACCGGTACACAGTCAATGTTGAGGCTATATACAGGGGGTACCAGTACAGAGTCAATGTGGAGGCTATATACAGGGGTACCGGTACAGAGTCAATGTGGAGGCTATATACAGGGGGTACCGGTACAGAGTCAATGTGGAGGCTATATACAGGAGGTACCGGTACACAATCAATGTGGAGGCTATATACAGGGGGTACCGGTGCAGAGTCAATGTGGAGGCTATATACAGGGGGTACCGGTGCAGAGTCAATGTGGAGGCTATATACAGGGTGTTACGGTACTGAGTCAATGTGGAGGCTATATACAGGGGGTACCTATACAGAGTCACTGTGGAGGCTATATACAGAGGGTACCGGTACAGAGTCAATGTGGAGGCTATATACAGAGGGTACCGGTACAGAGTCAATGTGGAGGCTATATACAGGGGGTAGCGGTACAGAGTCAATGTGGAGGCTATATACAGGGGTTACCGGTACAGAGTCAATGTGGAGGCTATATACAGAGGGTACCGGTACAGAGTCAATGTGGAGGCTATATACAGGGGTACTGGTACAGAGTCAATGTGGAGGCTATATAGAGGGGTACCGCTATACAGAGTCAATGTGGAGGCTATATACAGGGGGTACCGGTACCAAGTCAATGTAGAGGTTATATACAGGCGGCACAGGTACAGAGTCAATGTGGAGGCTATATACAGGGGGTACTGGTACAGAGTCAATGTGGAGGCTATATAGAGGGGGTACCGCTATACAGAGTCAATGTGGAGGCTATATACAGGGGGTACCGGTACCAAGTCAATGTAGAGGTTATATACAGGCGGCACAGGTACAGAGTCAATGTGGAGGCTATATACAGGGGTACCGGTACAGAGTCAATGTGGAGGCTATATACAGGGGGTAGCGGTACAGAGTCAATGTGGAGGCTATATACAGGGGTTACCGGTACAGAGTCAATGTGGAGGCTATATACAGAGGGTACCGGTACAGAGTCAATGTGGAGGCTATATACAGGGGGTACCGGTACAGAGTCAATGTGGAGGCTATATACAGGGGCACCGGTACAGAGTCAATGTGGAGGCTATATACAGGGGGTACCGGTACAGAGTCAATGTGGTGGCTAAATACAGGGGCACCGGTACAGAGTCAATGTGGAGGCTATATACAGGGGTACCGGTACCAAGTCAATGTGGAGGGTATATACAGGGGGTACCGGTACAGAGTCAATGTGGAGGCTATATACAGAGGGTACCGGTACAGAGTCAATGTGGAGGCTATATACAGGGGGTACCGGTACAGAGTCAATGTGGAGGCTATATACAGGGGGTACCGGTACAGAGTCAATGTGGAGGCTATATACAGGGGTACCGGTACAGAGTCAATGTGGAGGCTATATACAGGGGGTACCGGTACAGAGTCAATGTGGAGGCTATATACAGGGGTAACGGTACAGAGTCAAGGTGGAGGCTATATACAGGGGTACCGGTGCAGAGTCAATGTGGAGGCTATATACAGGAGGTACCGGTACAGAGTCAATGTGGAGGCTATATACAGGGGTTACCGGTACAGAGTCAATGTGGAGGCTATATACAGGGGGTACCGGTACAGAGTCAATGTGGAGGCTATATACAGGGGGTACCGGTACACAGTCAATGTGGAGGCTATATACAGGGGTACCGGTGCAGAGTCAATGTGGAGGCTATATACAGGAGGTACCGGTACACAGTCAATGTGGAGGCTATATACAGGGGTACCGGTGCAGAGTCAATGTGGAGACTATATACAGGAGGTACCGGTACACAGTCAATGTGGAGGCTATATACAGCGGGTACCGGTGCAGAGTCAATGTGGAGGCTATATACAGGAGGTACCGGTACACAGTCAATGTGGAGGCTATATACAGGGGTACCGGTGCAGAGTCAATGTGGAGGCTATATACAGGGTGTTACAGTACTGAGTCAATGTGGAATCTATATACAGGGGTACCGGTACCAAGTCAATGTGGAGGGTATATACAGGGGGTACCGGTACAGAGTCAATGTGGAGGCTATATACAGAGGGTACCGGTACAGAGTCAATGTGGAGGCTATATACAGGGGGTACCGGTGCAGAGTCAATGTGGAGGCTATATACAGGAGGTACCGGTACACAGTCAATGTTGAGGCTATATACAGGGGTACCAGTACAGAGTCAATGTGGAGGCTATATACAGGGGTACCGGTACAGAGTCAATGTGGAGGCTATATACAGGGGTACCGGTACAGAGTCAATGTGGAGGCTATATACAGGAGGTACCGGTACACAATCAATGTGGAGGCTATATACAGGGGTACCGGTGCAGAGTCAATGTGGAGGCTATATACAGGGGGTACCGGTGCAGAGTCAATGTGGAGGCTATATACAGGGTGTTACGGTACTGAGTCAATGTGGAGGCTATATACAGGGGTACCTATACAGAGTCAATGTGGAGGCTATATACAGAGGGTACCGGTACAGAGTCAATGTGGAGGCTATATACAGGGGGTACAGAGTCAATGTGGAGGCTATATACAGAGGGTACCGGTACAGAGTCAATGTGGAGGCTATCTACAGGGTGTACTGGTGCAGAGTCAATGTGGAGGCTATATACAGGGGGTACCGGTACAGAGTCAATGTGTAGGCTATATACAGGAGGTACCGGTACACAGTCAATGTGGAGGCTATATACAGAGGGTACCGGTACAGAGTCAATGTGGAGGCTATATACAGGTGGTACCGGTACAGAGTCAATGTGGAGGCTATATACAGGGGGTACCGGTACAGAGTCAATGTGGAGGCTATATACAGGGGGTACCGGTACAGAATCAATGTGGAGGCTATATACAGAGGGTACCGGAACAGAGTCAATGTGTAGGCTATATACAGAGGGTACCGTTACAGAGTCAATGTGCGGTTAGTTGAGGTAATTTGTATATATATGTAGGGGTTAAGTGACTATGCATAGATAATAAACAGTGAGTAGCAGCAGTGTACAAAAGGGAGGAAGATCGATGTAAATAGTTCAGTGGCCATTTTATTAATTGTTCAGCAGTCTTATGACTTGGGGTAGAAGCTTTTGAGGAGCCTTTTGCTCCTAGACTTAAGTGCTCTCTTTGACAGATGGGGTGATATTACGTTTTATAGAGGTTGTGAATGTGGTTAGTGTTGGGTTATCCATCTCTCTGATGTAATGTTGTCAGCTCTGCCTTTGGCCTATAGTCTAGCTTTACTCAGCCCCAATAAACTGAGTTACCCACTGAGTCGCCCTGTTATGAAGCATTATAACACTCTAGTCTAGCTTTACTCAGCCCCAATAAACTGAGTTACCCACTGAGCCGCCCTGTTATGAAGCATTATAACACTCTAGTCTAGCTTTACTCAGCCCCAATAAACTGAGTAACACACTGTCGCCCTGTTATGAAGCATTATAACACTCTAGTCTAGCTTTACTCAGCCCCAATAAACTGAATTAACCACTGAGCTGCCCTGTTATGAATAACTCTAACAATGTTGCCTGAGATGACAGATTTTCCTGAGGCTTTTCTCATTTATCAAAGAGCTTTATCTGTAGCTACAGTAAATACATCACTTGACCGGCGATGATGCCGGTGGGACCACCTATTTAACATGCAGTGAAGCATCAGGCATACATTTCAGTTGAATATTTCAATCCAAAGATTTGAACATGTCACGCCTGCTTCTTCTGCCCCTCTCTGGCACTCCAGGGCGCCAGACGGCCCGTCATTACGCACACCTGTCACCATCGTTACGCGCATCAGCGCTTCATGGGACTCACCTGGACTCTATTACCTTATTGATTGCCTCCCTATATCTGTCACTTCCTCAGTTTCATCCCCGTGTCTGCATTAATGTAGTTTTGTTTTGTTTGTTTCGATGTCCTTGTTTCGTTTCATGTCCGTATCTAATTAAATGTTCACTCCCTGTACTTGCTTCTCGTCTCCCAGTGTCTGTCCTCACAGAACAAACCAGTGACGGAGGGTTAAATCTATCGGTCTATCCCCATATAAGCTTTAAGCAGTTCAAGATGAGGAGAGAGAGACAGTAATGTAAAGTCTGTTATATCAGGACTCTGTGGAAGTGGTGGAGGGAGACAGACAGTAATGTGAAGTCTGTTATATCAGGACTCTGTGGAAGTGGTGGAGGGAGACAGACAATAATGTGAAGTCTGTTATATCAGGACTCTGTGGAAGTGGTAGAGGGAGAGAGACTATTATAAAGTCTGTTATATCAGGATTCTGTGGAAGTGGTGGAGGGAGACAGACAGTAATGTAAAGTCTGTTATAGCAGGACTCTGTGGAAGTGGTGGAGGGAGACAGACAGTAATGTAAAGTCTGTTATAGCAGGACTCTGTGGAAGTGGTGGAGGGAGAGAGACTATTATAAAGTCTGTTATATCAGGGCTCTGTGGAAATGGTGGAGGGAGAGAGACTATTATAAAGTCTGTTATATCAGGACTCTGTGGAAGTGGTAGAGGGAGAGAGACTATTATAAAGTCTGTTATATCAGGACTCTGTGGAAGTGGTAGAGGGAGAGAGACTATTATAAAGTCTGTTATATCAGGACTCTGTGGAAATGGTGGAGGGAGAGAGACTATTATAAAGTCTGTTATAGCAGGACTCTGTGGAAGTGGTGGAGGGAGACAGACAGTAATGTAAAGTCTGTTATAGCAGGACTCTGTGGAAGTGGTAGAGGGAGAGAGACTATTATAAAGTCTGTTATATCAGGACTCTGTGGAAATGGTGGAGGGAGAGAGACTATTATAAAGTCTGTTATATCAGGACTCTGTGGAAGTGGTAGAGGGAGAGAGACTATTATAAAGTCTGTTATATCAGGACTCTGTGGAAATGGTGGAGGGAGAGAGACTATTATAAAGTCTGTTATATCAGGACTCTGTGGAAATGGTAGAGGGAGAGAGACTATTATAAAGTCTGTTATATCAGGACTCTGTGGAAGTGGTAGAGGGAGAGAGACTATTATAAAGTCTGTTATATCAGGACTCTGTGGAAGTGGTAGAGGAGAGAGACTATTATAAAGTCTGTTATATCAGGACTCTGTGGAAATGGTAGAGGGAGAGAGCAAGAGGAAAATAATCAATGCTGCTGGTTGGTGGCTATCTCCAGACGGACAGACGGACGGACGGACAGACAGACAGACACACCTTGAGCAAGATAGTCAGATTGTAGAATTTAGAAAAACGTGGCCAATATTTGAGTGTGCAAACAAGGTGACATTGACAAAAGCTGAAAACTGCAAACCATTCACAACACATCTTTGGTGAAAACACTTCTGAAATCTGGCCTTACTGAATGGTTGGTGGGACAGTAGCAATGCCTGTCTAACACACAGTAATACTGTCTCCATGTAATTGGGTCATTGTGTAAAATTGATCCATAAATAATACATGTTGAAAAGAAGCATCTGGTGCCGTCAAGTCTATTTCCGTGCCTCATAGGCCTACTTCCTCCTCATTTCTCATATCTATGAGTGTGTTTGCTAGCTGTATTGGAATTACGTGTACTAAATCATACACGGCATGAATATCATACGTCATGCAACTGACTCTGGCTGACAAATGGCTGAGCAGCGAGGATACAGGGAAGGGGGGCTGGGCGAGGTCATTGTCATAGCGACTGAAGGTCAGTACAGGAGACGGCGATAAAATCGATGACAATTGCTCCCCAAGTCACTAAGATTTATCTCTCTCTCTCTCTCTCTCTCAATGAGCTCATCCTCATATAGCTCCGCCCTCTGCTATATACCAAATGGTTCATTAGTGTAGGATTCCAATGAGTCCATCCTCCTATAGCTCCGCCCTCTGCTATATACCTGATGGTTCATTAGTGTAGGATTCCAATGAGTCCATCCTCCTATAGCTCCGCCCTCTGCTATATACCTGATGGTCCATTAGTGTAGGATTCCAATGAGTCCATCCTCCTATAGCTCCGCCCTCTGCTATATACCTGATGGTCCATTAGTGTAGGATTCCAATGAGTCCATCCTCCTATAGCTCCGCCCTCTGCTATATACCTGATGGTTCATTAGTGTAGGATTCCAATGAGTCCATCCTCCTATAGCTCCGCCCTCTGCTATATACCTGATGGTTCATTACTGTAGGCAATAGTAAGTCACTGTGCAGATGATGTGATCTATAAAACATCTCATCTTCCACACAACAGGGCATGAATAGATTCCTGTGATTTAGAAATCAGTGCTATTTTCCATGTATCTAGTAGGAGGGTCAAACTAGCCTTGTCCATAGAGGACAGGGCATATGAGCCTCAGCCTCATATTTCATAAACAGCTGACCTTGCAAGTTATATGACAGCGGTGCGGCCCATCTCCAGCTGTGTGATGTCATTACGGTGGTCTTCATTCAACTTTTGACCTCTTATCTAATTATGGCCCTGGAGTGCCTGGGCTGCGTACAACATGGCTCTCTCTCCCCCCCCAGGGCTCTCTCTGTCTCCCCCCAGGGCTCTCTCTGTCTCCTCCCAGGGCTCTCTCTGTCTCCCCCCAGGGCTCTCTCTGTCTCCTCCCAGGGCTCTCTCTGTCTCCCCCAGGGATCTCTCTGTCTCCCCCAGAGCTCTCTCTGTCTCCCCCCAGGGCTCTCTCTCTCCTCCCAGGGCTCTCTCTGTCTCCTCTCAGGGCTCTCTCTGTCTCCCCCCAGGGCTCTCTCCCCCTCAGGGCTCTCTCTGTCTCCCCCAGGGCTCTCTGTCTCCTCCCAGGGCTCTCTCTGTCTCCTCCCAGGGCTCTCTCTGTCTCCCCCAGGGCTCTCTCTGTCTCCTCCCAGGGCTCTCTCTGTCCCCCCAGGGCTCTTTCTGTCCCCCTCAGGGCTCTCTCTCTCCTCCCAGGGCTCTCTCTCCTCCTCCCAGGGCTCTCTCTGTCTCCCCCAGGGCTCTCTCTGTCTCCTCCCAGGGCTCTCTCTGTCCCCCTCAGGGCTCTCTCTGTCTCCCCCAGGGCTCTCTCTCTCCTCCCAGGGCTCTCTCTCTCTCCTCCCAGGGCTCTCTGTCTCCTCCCAGGGCTCTCTCTCTCTCTCCCCCTCAGGGCTCTCTGTCTCCCCTCAGGGCTCTCTCTATCTCCCCTCAGGGCTCTCTGTCTCCCCAGGGCTCTCTCTGTCTCCTCCCAGGGCTCTCTCTCCCCTCAGGGCTCTCTGTCTCCCCTCAGGGCTCTCTCTGTCTCCTCCCAGGGCTCTCTCTCTCTCCTCCCAGGGCTCTCTCTCTCCCCAGGGCTCTCTCTCTCCCCCTCAGGGCTCTCTCTCTCCCCCCCAGGGCTCTCTCTGTCCCCCTCAGGTCTCTCTCTGTCCCCCTCAGGGCTCTCTCTGTCCCCCTCAGGGCTCTCTCTGTCTCCCCAGGGCTCTCTCTCTCCCCCCAGGGCTCTCTCTCTCCCCCTCAGGGCTCTCTCTGTCCCCCTCAGGGCTCTCTCTGTCCCCCTCAGGGCTCTCTCTGTCCCCCTCAGGGCTCTCTCTGTCTCCCCAGGGCTCTCTGTCTCCCCAGGGCTCTCTCTGTCCCCCTCACGGCTGTCTCTCACCGCAGGTGATTCAGCCCGTTATCAACCTGAAGCCTGGGAGTCATAACAAGCAGAGTAAGGTGTTTTGAAAAAGGTCTCAACCTTCTAAAAGACATGAACGTGGCCTGTGACACTATTGCCAATAATCACCCATGTCTGGTGCCTCTATCTTAATGACTCTGTTGAAGAAGTCATTTCTTTGCTATTCATTCCAAAAGCACTTTAAGGTCAAGCTGTGCAGGCCATAATGCAAACCCGCAGAATATATAACCAACGGTCTCGTCGCCCCACATGTCCACTGCTTTTTACTGTTTCATAGTTCGGCTGTTAATGTGGAAATATTACCAGTCAGTTTGGATTGATGTTATCGGTCATCTCACTGGGCCTGTTTCTCTACATTTACAGAATGTCATCTCTTATCCAGAGCCACATACAGTCAGTACATTCATCTTCAGATAGCTAGGTGGGACAACCACATTATCGCAGGCATATTAAGTACTTAAGTACTTATTAAGCGCTAGTAAGAAAATACTAGTGCGAGGGTTAGTTCAAGAAAGGCAAGACACACTTCTTCTGTGTCGTCTCTCTGGTTCTCAGTTCATCTTTCCTTGATTCCTCACATCCTCTTTCCTCACCTCCTTTTCTAAACACATTGGAGAAGAAGGTCCAAGGGCAGAAACCTTGATGGGAAACATCCATCAATTGGTTGAAATGGAGCTGAGGAGATAATATGACAGGAACCACAGAAAGGTGATTGATATGGAGTCCAACAGCCCTGAGAAGGTCAAGCATCGATCTGATCCCAAGGCGCTGGCCCGTACATTAATAGCCCTTTGACCTTTGTTCCTCTCCTTGTTAAGAAACTCCTATAAACCCACCAATGGAATTGAATGGAGGTTTTGTGAGGTTGTTGTCGGCTTGTTAATGGTGTCAGCATATGTCCAGTATTCTGTGTGTGATGGGGCCGGGGAATTCAGTGTATGCCTGAGGGGTTGTGGTGTGTGTGCATGCGTGTCTCTTTCCATTCCTTGGTATGCGTGCGAGCAACAATAATTAAAATCACATGAGAGGGGCTCCCGAGTGGCGCAGCGGTCTAAGTTACTGCATCTCAGTTCGAATCCAGGCTGTATCACAACCGGCCGTGATTGGGAGTCCAATAAGGCGGCGCACAATTGGCCCAGCGTCGTCCGGGTTTGGCCAGTGTAGTATGTCATTGTAAATAAGAATTTGTTCTTAAGTGACTTGCCTAGTTAAATAAAGGTAAAAGAAAAAAAATAGTCAGGCTGTTGGAACCTCTCTGAGGAAGTGCAGTTCTGTCAGTGACCAATCAGGGAAAGGAGGTTCAACCCCCCCCCAGCAAAATCTGACTACATCTAGGCTATTGTTTATATGTGTATTTGACATTATGTTGAGGTAATAATGGGAGTATAATGCTTGTGTGGATGTCAACCCCAACACATGTTCGGGTCATCATTACCAATCAACTGTATTCCAGTTAAAAATGACATTAACAACCACCACCGATTTCTGTATGCTAGCTATGCTAATCAACAATATACAGACAGGAGTTGGCATTTAGAAGTCACTTCTTCTAAACCTGAAAAGAACCTGACAGCATGTTCTTTCCAAATCAGACTTAAGTATCCACATTTTGTGTCTGGTACAATACATAAATCATGACGGATTTGACAAATATCCACTTTGTTATATCAGTTAAATAAAGGTTAAATAAACATAATCACAACAACAAAAATGTTTGTTGAATGTGTGCCAATCTGGTCAATGTAGCGTCTGACCCCAGACCCCTTTACTGGGTCTATGAGAACCATATCCAACACTCTAAACGTTGTCCCAACTCTCTCGTACATGGCCCTGACTTGATCTGTAACCCACGTCCACTCTGTCATTGCTCATCCATATTTTTATATGTATATATTCTTAATCAGTTCCTTTAGATTTGTGTGTATTAGGTAGTTGTTGTGGAATTGTTAGATTACATGTTACATTTTGCTACACTGTCGGAACTAGAAGCACAAGCATTTCACTACACTCGCAATAACATCTGCTAACCATGTGTATGTGACCAGTAAAATTTGATTTGATGTCCCATATATATGATCTCATGTCTGGATCAATACCTGTTGAGAAACTGATCGCATTAACTCAGTGTCCCTCCATTTAATAATAATGATGATAATATATATATTATATTTCTCTTCTGTTCACACTGAACTGTTTTATCTCACCTCTTCTTCTCTTCTTCTCTTCCTCTCTTCCTTCCCCTCTCTTCTTCCTGTTTTATCTCACCTCTTCTTCTCTTCTTCTCTTCCTTCCCTCTCTTCTTCCTGTTTTATCTCACCTCTTCTTCTCTTCCTCTCTTCCTTCCCCTCTCTTCTTCCTGTTTTATCTCACCTCTTCTTCTCTTCCTCTCTTCTTCTCTTCCTTCCCCTCTCTTCTTCCTGTTTTATCTCACCTCTTCTTCTCTTCCTCTCTTCCTTCCCCTCTCTTCTTCCTGTTTTATCTCACCTCTTCTTCTCTTTACTCTCTTCCTTCCCCTCTCTTCCTTCCCCTCTCTTCTTCCTGTTTTATCTCACCTCTTCTTCTCTTCTTCTCTTCCCCTCTCTTCTTCCTGTTTTATCTCACCTCTTCTTCTCTTCTTCTCTTCCTTCCCCTCTCTTCTTCCCTGTCTTTCTGGCCCCGGGGTCTGTGGAGTAAAGATGCTGGTATCAGGACTTTGGTTATGCTGGATGAGCAGGAGGTAAGTTCCTATAGAGACACAATATTACACTCTAAAATTCTGTTCACTTTCCCAAATATCCCAGGTTTCCCAGAAATCCTGGTTGGAGGATTACGGGAATTCCTGCTTAATATTCTCTCCTTATTCCAGGAATCTTCTAAATGCGGGATTTTAGGAAAAACAGTTTGGAAAGTTTTCAGAACCCCTTGACTTTATCCACATTTTGTTATGTAACAGCCTTATTCTAAAATTGATTTTTTTAAAAACGAATTCTCATCCATCTACACACAATAGACCTTAATGACAAAGCCAAAACAAGTTTTTTTAAAAACCAGATACCTTATTTACATAAGTATTCAGACTCTTTGCTATGAGACTCGAAATTGCGCTAAGGTGCATCCTGTTTCCATTGATCATCCTTGAGATGTTTCTACAACTTGGTTGGAATCCACCTGTGATAAATTCAATTGATTGGACATGATTTGGAAAGGCACACATTTGTCTATATAAGGTCGCACAGTTGACAGTGCATGTCAGAGCAAAAACCACGCCATGATGTCAAGGACTCCGAGACCAGATTGAAGGTCCCCAAGAACACAGTGGCCTCCATCATTCTTAAATGGAAGATATTTGGAACCAAGACTCTTCTTAGTGCTGGCCGGCCAGTCAAACTGAGCAATCGGGGGAGAAGGGCCTTGGTCAGAGGTGACACAAAACCCGATGATTACTCTGACAGAGCTTCAGAGTTCCTCTGTGGAGATGGGAGAACCTTCCAGAAGGACAACCATCTCTGCAGCACTCCACCAATCAGGCCTTTATGATAGTGGCCACTCCACAGTAAAAGGCACAACAGCATGCTTGAGTTTGCCAAAAGGCCCCTAAAAAGATTCCCTGGTCTGAGTGAAACCAAGATTGAACTCTTTGCCCTGAATGCCAAGTGTCATGTCTGGAGAAACCTTGCACTATCCCTACGGTGAAGCATAGTGGTGGCAGCATCATACTGTGGGGATGTTTTTTTTTCAGCTTCAGGAGCGGGAGACTAGTCGATCGAGGGAAAGATGAACGGAGAAAAGTACAGAGAGATCCTTGATGAACACCTGCTCCAGAGTGCTCAAGACCTCAGACTGGGGCGAAGGTTCACCTTCCACAGGACAACGGCCCTAAGCACACAAACCAAGACAACGCAGCAGTGGTTTTGGGACAAGTCTCTGAATGTCCTTTGAGTGGCCCAGCCAGAACCCGGACTTTAATCCGATCAAACATCTCTGGAGAGACCTGAAAATAGCTGAGCAGCAACGCTCCCAATTCAACCTGACAGAGCTTGAGAGGATCTGCAGAGAAGAATGGGAGAAACTCTCCAAATACAGGTGTGCCAAGCTTGTTAGCGTCAAACCCAAGAAGACTCAAGGCTGTAATCGCTGCCAAAGGTGCTTAAACAAAGTACTAAATAAAGGGTCTTAATACTAATGTAAATGTGATATTACAGTTTATTTAATTTGTATAAATTTGCAAAAATTCTAAAAACCTGTTTTGCTTTGCCATTATGTTGTATTATGTGTCGATAAATGGCGGGGGGACTTCTGAATCTATTATAGAATAAGGCTGTAACCCAACAAAATGTAGAAAAGATCAAGGGTCTGAATACTTTCTGAATACTTTTTCAGTATAGTCAGAAAGTTAAAAGCACCATGGTTTTTGTAGTTCTGTTATTTCTATAATACTGTATATAGTGTATGAACTGTTTTCTGTCTTGTATCTTTATTGATATGTACATTTCTCAGTAAATAGTAGTAATGACCTGTCGTATCGAGTGAAGAAAGCTGTTGATTGATAGCACATCCTCTTTACTGAGAGGACCACTGATCCGTTATACTAGTAGTAGTGACAAAACATCGCAATTGACTTCCACTCAAAGAGGACACATTTGTAGAATCCCTGAGTTTAGGCTTTGGTTAAGAAATGGATCCTTGTGGAAGCTTGATAGTACTGGTTGGTTAGGTGGGGAAGCAGCTTGATAGTACTGGTTGGTTGTGGGAGAAGCGCTTGAGGACTGGTTGGTTAGGTGGGAGAAGCAGCTTGATAGTACTGGTTGGTTGGAGGTGGGAGAAGCAGTTTGATTGTACTGGTTGGTTAGGTGGGAGAAGCAGCTTGATAGGTTGGTTAGGTGGGAGAAGCGGCTTGATAGTACTGGTTGGTTAGGTGGGAGAAGCAGCTTGATTGTTCTGGTGGTTAGGTGGGAGAAGCAGCTTGATAGTACTGGTTGGTTAGGTGGGAGAAGCAGCTTGATTGTACTGGTTGGTTAGGTGGGAGAAGCAGCTTGATAGTGCTGGTTGGTTAGGTGGGAGAAGGCTTGATAGTACTGGTTGGTTAGGTGGGAGAAGCAGCTTGATAGTACTGGTTGGTTAGGTGGGAGAAACAGCGATAGTACTGGTTGGTTGGGTGGGAGAAGCAGCTGATAGTACTGGTTGGTTAGGTGGGAGAAGCAGCTTGATTGTACTGGTTGGTTAGGTGGGAGAAGCAGCTTGATAGTACTGGTTGGTTAGGTGGGAGAAGCAACTTGATAGTACTGGTTGGTTAGGTGGGAGAAGCAGCTTGATAGTACTGGTTGGTTAGGTGGGAGAAGCAGCTTGGTTGTACTGGTTGGTTAGCCAGGAGAAGCAGCCTTACCAGAAACAGACCTCAGTAGCTGCCATTCAGAATATGCAGCAGACTGAGAAGTTCAACTAAATAGACATTCTCAGTTGAATGGACAACATCTCTTCAAGTCTACTCTTGACCAAACTGTTACAGACCTAACAAATCTATCCTACCCACCACCTTTCTAAGGTCTTCCAAAAGCCAAGTCAACAAACAGATTAACGACCATTTCGAATCTCACCATACCTTCTCTGCTATACAATCTGGTTTCAGAGCTGGTCATGGGTGCACCTCAGCCACGCTCAAGGTCCTAAACGATATCTTAACCGCCATCGATAAGAAACATTACTGTGCAGCCGTATTCATTGATCTGGCCAAGGCTTTCGACTCTGTCAATCACCACATCCTCATCCAGCAGACTCGACAGCCTTGGTTTCTCAAATGATTGCCTCGCCTGGTTCACCAACTACTTCTCTGATAGAGTTCAGTGTGTCAAATCGGAGGGTCTGCTGTCGGACCTCTGGCAGTCTCTATGGGAGTGCCACAGGGTTCAATTCTTGGACCGACTCTCTTCTCTGTATACATCAATAATGTCGCTCTTGATGCTGGTGAGTCTCTGATCCACCTCTATGCAGACTACACCATTCTGTATACTTCTGGCCCTTCTTTGGACACTGTGTTAACAACCCTCAGGCAAGCTTCAATGCCATACAACTCTCCTTCGTGGCATCCAATTGCTCTTAAATACAAGTAAAACTAAATGCATGCTCTTCAACCGATCGCTGCCTGCACCTGCCCGCCTGTCCAACATCACTACCCTGGATGGCTCTGACTTAGAATACGTGGACAACTACAAATACCTAGGTGTCTGGTTAGACTGTAAACTCTCCTTCCAGACCCACATCAAACATCTCAATCAAAGTTAAATCTAGAATTGGCTTCCTATTTCGCAACAAAGCATCCTTCACTCATGCTGCCAAACATGCCATTGTAAAACTGACCATCCTTCAATTCTCGACTTGGCGATGTCATTTACAAAATAGCCTCCAATACCCTACTCAACAAATTGGATGCAGTCTATCACAGTGCAATCTGTTTTTGTCAACAAAGCCCCATATACTACCCACCACTGCGACCTGTACGCTCCCGTTGGCTGGCCCTCGCTTCATACTCGTCGCCAAACCCACTGGCTCCCATGTCATCTACAAGACCCTGCTAGGTAAAGTCCCCCTCAGCTCGCTGGTCACCATAGCATCACCCACCTGTAGCACGCGCTCCAGCAGGTATATCTCTGGTCACCCCAAAACCAATTCTTTCTTTGGCCGCCTCTCCTTCCAGTTCTCTGCTGCCAATGACTGGAGCGAACTACAAAAATCTCTGAAACTGGAAACAATTGTATCTCCCTCACTAGCTTTAAGCACCAGCTGTCACAGCAGCTCACAGATTACTGCACCTGTACACAGCCCATCTATAATTTAGCCCAAACAACTACCTCTTTCCCTACTGTATTTATTTTGCTCCTTTGCACCCCATTATTTTTTTATTTCTACTTTGCACATTCTTCTGCAAATCTACCATTCAGTGTTTTACTTGCTATATTGTATTTACTTCACCACCATGGCCTTTTTTTTGCCTTTACCTCCCTTATCTCACCTCATTTGCTCCACATCGTATATAGACTTGTTTATACTGTGTTATTGACTGTATGTTTGTTTTTACTCCATGTGTAACTCTGTCGTTGCATGTGTCGAACTGCTTTGCTTTATCTTGGCCAGGTCACAATTGTAAATGAGAACTTGTTCTCAACTTGCCTACCTGGTTAAATAAAGGTGAAATAAAATAAAAATTAGACCTCAGTTGAATGGACATCACATGGTTTCCTGGCAGTGAGAAAGACAGTCCCTGAGAAGCATCTGACCACTGAATGTCAGTGATGTATAAAATAATGTCAGTGAGCTATAGAATAATGTCAGTGAGGTATAAAATAATGTCAGTGAGGGATAGAATAATGTCAGTGAGCTATAGAATAATGTCAGTGAGGTATAGAATAATGTCAGTGAGCTATAGAATAATGTCAGTGAGGTATAGAATGATGTTAGTGAGGTGTAGCAATAGGCAAATATAAAGCATTCACATCCACTCCTGTGTTCAATTGGATTTACTGGATTGTTTCAACAGAAAAATATAAATAGATCAAACGATCATATCACTCTGTCGGTGGTATTTCTATCTGCAACATTCAGTGCTTTGCTTCCTGAGTAATGGTGCTGACTTCCTGCTCGCTGCAACCGCCACCACCGCCACAGAGCAATCAATTCCCAGATTCAAATGGCCCCTGCCCCTCCCTCCACCACAATGCAGCCCCATCCACCAGGCCCTGGAAGGAAGGACCAGAGCAACCTCCATTTGCACAGGTCGGCTGAGATTACAGTGAATGTGGCTAACACCATGGTGTGGTCACGGTGTTGGCTGAGATTACAGTGAATGTGGCTAACACCATGGTGTGGTCAAGGGTTGGCTGAGATTACAGTGAATGTGGCTAACACCATGGTGTGGTCACGGGTTGGCTGAGATTACAGTGAATGTGGCTAACACCATGGTGTGGTCTCGCCAACATGACAAGGAGCTTCGCTGTGGTCAGAACGCTGGCGAGACATGGGGATGTTGTCTTTCTCGGCTTCTAGGTTCAGCCAATCAAATAATACTGAGATTATTGACCATCTAAAAAACGCTCTACAAATTCTGTCTATTTGAACATCAGTCCACCAAAACCCTCCCCCACCACAACAGGCATATACTCACTAACACACACACACACATCTACACTCACACACCTCAACACACACACACGCACACACACGCACACACACACACACACACACACACACACACACACACACACTGGTGGGTGATCAGTCATGTATGTGTCTTGTGGTAATGCATGAGAGCTCCTTGGAAACAGCAGTTGTGGAGTGACTTCAGAAGTAATCTGATTGGCTACACTACTGTTAACCCAAGTGTTCCCATTGGTCAGTCAAGGGCAGTCTTTCACGCTCTGATTGTGTAGAGAAGTGTGTAATTGCAGACCGCAATTAGAGGTGCTTTCTGATATCGCGTTACACACATTGGTGCTCTCCATTGGTCCATGGCAGTTTCTTTCACGTCGGGGACAACAGTTGCTGACAACTGTAGCATTGTAGCTAAGCCTAAGCCTAACCCTTTTCCTAACCTTAACCTCAGTCTCCTAACCTACCACGTTCATTATCCTAACCTGGCACGTTAGTTATCCTAACCTGCTATGTGAACAAATCCTCTGTGTCGAGCAACCCTCAGGCTCATAACACTGGAACTGACCAATGGCATGTATCAATGGGGTTTCCCGATATCAGGGAACACCCACATAAAGAAACGCCCTGAATTGTGGTCTGCAATTACACCATATTCAGTGTGTAAAAGGCATGCTGTAAGCAGAGAGAGTCACCCAACTGAGCTATGATGATAAGATTTCTCTCATGCTCTCTCTGTCACATTCCACCTCTTATCCAATCCCTCGTGATCCCTGGGATTACCTGGGGAGGCTAATTATCTGTGGGGGTAGTGTTGTCAGGGGCAACAGAGAGGTCAGTGAGGATAACAACACTGTACAGTGGCTAGCCGTGACCAGAGATGAGTGTATCTGTCTACAAACATTGTGATTTTTTTTCTCCACAAACCAGGGATTTTACAAATGTTCACACGTGAACAAGCAAGCCACCACGGCCATGAATTCCCTTACCCTTACCTATACTCCAGACCACTCCCTTCTCCCTGGACCCACTCCAGGTAGATAATGACCGTAACTACAGGTCTAGGATCAGAGTATTCACAATACTAACCCAACTCACCATTTAGGGAATGAACCAATATCTGACCCTGTTTCAGTGGTTGAGGGAATGAACCAATATCTGACCCTGTTTCAGTGGTTGGGGGAATTAATCAATATCTGACCCTGTATCAGTGGTTGAGGGAATGAACCAATATCTGACCCTGTTTCAGTGGTTGAGGGAATGAATCAATATCTGACCCTGTTTCATTGGTTGAGGGAATGAATCAATATCTGACCCTGTTTCATTGGTTTAGGGAATGAACCAATATCTGACCCTGTTTCAGTGGTTGAGGGAATGAACCAATATCTGACCCTGTTTCAGTGGTTGGGGGAATTAATCAATATCTGACCCTGTATCAGTGGTTGAGGGAATGAATCAATATCTGACCCTGTTTCAGTGGTTTAGGGCAACCTCTTGGACTGTCATCACTGTTTGTACCCAACTTACATTCAAACATTCTGCTTGCATGTTACTACATGTCCCATAATGCTTTTCACCGTATCCACTGCTTCACAACACTTGTTTACTTCATCTACAGTCCTCTATCACTCTCATCCTGTTTCTCTCTGTCTATCATCTCTCTCTCTCTCTCTATCACCACTGGCTGGTTTCCAATACAAAAGTGGGTTAAAATAAGAACAGGTATTTTCAACATCGTGTGATCATAGGTGTGCTCCTTTCCCTAGGCCCTAGCAGAAGAGGTGCCCAATGAGGGAGGTTATTTTGTATTGGAATCCAGCCTTTATGTGTTCTTCATTGTATATCTGTGACAATCTTTCTCTCTCACTGCACTGGCTGTGAGTGTGTCAGTGTGGCTCCATAAGGCATTGCATTATGGGTGTTGTTTGATAGGCTGTAACTTAGACCTCAATCATCACAAGAGCCAATCCAATTCATTTCACTGCTCTCATTTCCTTTGTTGTTACCAGAACAACTGGATTGGTTTGAAGATGGCATGAACAAGGTTCATCAAGACTTGAAGGAGGCCGAGAAATATATATATTTTAATTGAACCTTTATTTAACTAGACAGGTCAGTTGAGAACAAATTCTTATTTACAATGACAGCCTACTGGGGAACAGTGAGTTAACTGCCTTGTCAACTCAGGGATTCGATCCAGCAACCCTTCGGTTACTGGCCCAACGCTCTAACCACTAGGCTACCTGACTAGGCAAAGCTTTGGCCAATTATGTCCATGTGTTGCCAAGTAGGTACCGGTGGCGACAGGCCCTGGAATCTAGCCTGTGTTGGGTTGGTAGTGCTGTCCAATGTCTCTGTCTCTTTAGTCACAGTCTCTTTTTGTCTCCTTTCCTTTGTTCTCCCTCTCTCTCCTTCTCCCCCGTTCTCTGTCACGTGCCTTCGTTCTCTGTGGGGATAAATGACTTGTGTTGACAATCAGAGCAACTGGAGCGGATCGAGGAGGGGATGGACCAGATCAATAAGGACATGAAGGATGCAGAAAAGAATTTGAACAATCTAGGGTCTCTCTGTGGTCTTTGTTCGTGTCCCTGTAACAAGTAGGTGCAGCCTGCTACCTTACTGCCTGCTGCCTGTCTACCTGTCTGTTTGTCTGCCTGCCTGTCAACTTGCCTGCTTTAATGCCTAAAGTAGAGTGCATGGTGACCAGTACAACACTATGGCGTGTCAACTTCAGACCTTACCCAGGGCCTTGTATGCTGCTTCCTCCTGCACTTAGAAGAGAGAGATGCATGTTGGGCTAATCCACTGTACCTTCTCCTTCAAATGATCACAGTCATACCTGGCATACTTGTATCAGCATGTTACATAATGCTACAACATGAGGCAGTAGGCCTACAGTACGATTTGCGTGACCTGATTACTGCTGTTGTTTGTACATATGCACAAACATACTGCCTATGCATGGCAGACACACACACACACACACACACACACACACACACACACACACACACACACACACACACTTACCTACCTACCTGAGTTTTCTTTCAGCAGGTATCCCAGGTCACAGTGTATTCAGTAGTTTACTGATTACAGGAAAAAGTTAACACAATTGCACACAGTTCTCTTGTGATGAAAACAAATGTGTTAATATTCGGTGAACAAACACTTAAGTTACATTTGTTTTAACTGATTACATTTTATTTAAAGTTTAGCAAAAAGGTGGTCTAAGTTAAACAAGTCAGGTGAGAAGGCAAGAAAATGATCAGAAGTTGTGTAGATGTATTTGAGCATTTTATCATTGCTGTTCTGCTGTAGATACAGTAAAAACAGGTTTATATAGGGTTTATATAGGGTTTTATATAGGGTTTATATAGGGTTTATATAGGGTTTTATATAGGGTTTATATAGGTTTTATATAGGTTTATATAGGGTTTTATATAGGGTTTATATAGGTTTTATATAGGTTTATATAGGTTTTATATAGGTTTATATAGGGTTTATATAGGGTTTTATATAGGTTTATATAGGGTTTATATAGGTTTTATATAGGGTTTTATATAGGTTTTATAAAGGGTTTATATAGGTTTTATATAGGTTTTTATATAGGTTTTATATAGGGTTTTATATAGGGTTTTATATGGGTTTTATATAGGTTTATATAGGTTTTATATAGGGTTTTATATAGGGTTTTATATAGGGTTTATGTAGGGTTTATATAGGGTTTTATATAGGTTTTATATAGGGTTTTATATAGGGTTTTATATAGGGTTTATATAGGGTTTTATATAGGGTTTATGTAGGGTTTATATAGGTTTTATATAGGGTTTTATATGGGTTTTATATAGGGTTTATATAGGGTTTATATAGGTTTTATATAGGGTTTATATAGGGTTTTATATAGGTTTATATAGGGTTTATATAGGTTTTATATAGGGTTTTATATAGGTTTATATAGGTTTTATATAGGGTTTATATAGGTTTTATATAGGGTTTATATAGAGTTTTATATAGATTTTAAATAGGGTTTATATAGGTTGTATATATGGTTTTATATAGGGTTTATATAGGTTTTATATAGGTTATATTTAGGTTTTATATAGGTTTTATATAGGGTTTATATAGGGTTGTCACACCCTGACCATAGTTTACTTTGTATATTTCTATGTTTTGGTTGGTCAGGGTGTGAGCTGAGTGGGCATTCTATGTTTCATGTCTAGTTTGTCTATTTCTATGTCTGGCCTGATATGGTTCTCAATCAGAGGCAGGTGTTAGTCATTGTCTCTGATTGGGAACCATATTTAGGTAGCCTGGGTTTCACTGTGTGTTTGTGGGTGATTGTTCCTGTCTCTGTGTTTTCACCAGATAGGGCTGTTTCGGTTTTCGTTACGTTTCCACGTTTGTTGTTTTTGTAGTTTTGTATTGATTCGTGTTTACGTTTGTTGATTAAACATGGATCTCAATCTACATGCCGCATTTTGGTCCGACTCTCCTTCACCAAAAGAGAACCGTTACAGAATCACCCACACGTAGCGAGACCAAGCGGCGTGTCAACAGGCAGGAGCCACAGGAGAAGCAACAAAGGCAGCAACAGCGGCGCAATGAGGATTGGACATGGGACAATATATTGGATGGCAAGGGTTGCTATACATGGGAGGAGATCCTGGCGGGAAGGGATTGCCTTCCATGGGAACAGGTGGAGGCAGCGAGGAGAGCAGAGGCAGCCGGAGAGAGGAGCCGGCGATATGAGGGAACACAGTTGGCAAGGAAGCCCGAGAGTCAGCCCCAAAAATTTCTTGGGGGGGAGGCTCACAGGGGTAGGGCTACGCCAGGTAGGAGACCTGCGCAAACTCCCTGTGCTTACCGGGGGGGCTAGAGAGACCGGGCAGGCACCGTGTTATGCAGTGGTGCGCACCGGTGTCCCCAGTGCGGGTGCATAGCCCGGTGCGGTATATTCCAGCTCCCCGTATCGGCCGGGCTAGATTGAGCGTCGAGCCAAATGCCATGAAGCCGGCTCTACGCATCTGGTCCCCAGTGCGTCTCCTTGGGCCGGCTTACATGGTACCAGCCTTGCGCTCGGTGTCTCCGGTTCGCCTGCATAGCCCAGTGCGGGCTATTCCACCTCGCTGCACTGGCAGGGCAACCGAGCATTCAACCAGGTAAGGTTGGGCAGGCTCGGTGCTCAAGAGCTCCAGTGCACCTGCACGGTCCGGTCTATCAGTACCACCTCCACACTCCAGCCCTCCGGTAGCAGCTCCCCGCACCAGGCTTCCTGTGCGTGTTCTCGGTCCAGTACCACCAGTACCAGCACCACGCATCAGGCCTACAGTGCGCCTCGCCTCTCAGCGCTGTCGGAGTCTCCCGCCTGTTCAGCGCAGCCAGAGCCTTCCTCCTCTAGAGCGCTGCTGGAGTCTCCTGTCTGTTCAGCGCAGCCAGAGCTGCCAGCCTGCATGGAGCAGCCAGAGCTGCCAGCCTGCATGGAGCAGCCAGAGCTGCCAGCCTGCATGGAGCAGCCAGAGATGTCAGTCTGCATGAAGCAGCCGGGCTGTCAGTCTGCATGGAGTAGCCGGGCTGTCAGTCTGCATGGAGCAGCCGGAGATGCCAGTCTGCAAGGAGCTGCCAGTCTGCACGGAGCTGTCGGTCTGCACGGAGCTGCCAGTCTGCACGGAGCTGCCAGTCTACAAGGAGCTGCCAGTCTGCACGGAGCCGCCAGAGCTGCCAGTCTGTAAGAAGCCGCCAGAGCTGTCAGCCTATATGGAGCAGCCAGAGCCGCCAGTCAGCGTGGAGCAGCCAGAGCCGCCAGTCAGCGTGGAACAGCCAGATCAGTCAGTCTGCCATGATCCGCCAGTCAGCCGGACTCTTCCAGATCCGCCAGTCAGCCGGACTCTTCCAGATCCGCCAGTCAGCCGGACTCTTCCAGATCCGCCAGTCAGCCGGACTCTTCCAGATCCGCCAGTCAGCCGGACTCTTCCAGATCCGCCAGTCAGCCGGACTCTTCCAGATCCGCCAGTCAGCCGGACTCTTCCAGATCCGCCAGTCAGCCGGACTCTACCAGATCCGCCAGTCAGCCGGACTCTTCCAGATCCGCCAGTCAGCGGACTCTCCAGATCCGCCAGTCAGTCGGACTCTTCCAGATCCGCCAGTCAGCCAGGATCCGCCGGTCAGCCAGACTCTTCCAGATCCGCCAGTCAGCCAGACTCTTCCAGATCCGCCAGTCTGCCAGACTCTTCCAGATCCGCCAGTCTGCCAGACTCTTCCAGATCCGCCAGTCTGCCAGACTCTTCCAGATCCGCCAGTCTGCCAGACTCTTCCAGATCCGCCAGTCTGCCAGACTCTTCCAGATCCGCCAGTCTGCCAGACTCTTCCAGATCCGCCAGTCTGCCAGACCCTTCCAGATCCGCCAGTCTGCCAGATCCGCCAGACTCTTCCAGATCCGCCAGTCAGCCAGGATCTGCCAGAGCCCTTCCTCCTCTCCTGTGCTGTCGGGTCTGAAGAGTCCCTTTGTCCCGAGTTGTCCCTTTGTCCCGAGTTGTCCCTTTGTCCCGAGCTGCCCCTCTGTCCCGAGCTGCCCCTCTGTCCCGAGCTGCCCCTCTGTCCCGAGCTGCCCCTCTGTCCCGAGCTGCCCCTCTGTCCCGTGTTATTAAGTAGGGTTGCCGTGGCTAGGAGGTCACGGAGCGGACAAGGTGGAGGAAGACTACGGTGAAGTGGGGCCACGTCCAGCACCAGAGCCGCCACCGTGGACAGATGCCCACCCAGACCCTCCCCTATAGGTTCAGGTTTTGCGGCCGGAGTCCGCACCTTGGGGGGGTACTGTCACACCCTGACCATAGTTTACTTTGTATATTTCTATGTTTTGGTTGGTCAGGGTGTGAGCTGAGTGGGCATTCTATGTTTCATGTCTAGTTTGTCTATTTCTATGTCTGGCCTGATATGGTTCTCAATCAGAGGCAGGTGTTAGTCATTGTCTCTGATTGGGAACCATATTTAGGTAGCCTGGGTTTCACTGTGTGTTTGTGGGTGATTGTTCCTGTCTCTGTGTATTCACCAGATAGGGCTATTTCGGTTTTCGTTACGTTTCCACGTTTGTTGTTTTTGTAGTTTTTGTATTGATTCGTGTTTTACGTTTGTTGATTAAACATGGATTGCAATCTACATGCCGCATTTTGGTCAACTCTCCTTCACCAAAAGAGAACCGTTACAAGGGTTTTATATAGGGTTTTATATAGGGGTTTATATAGGTTATATATAGCGTGTATATATATATATATATATATATATATATATTTATATAGGGTTTAATTAGGTTTTATATATAGATATTAAATAGGTTTTATATAGGGTTTTTATATAGGTTATATATATATATAGGGTTTTATATTTTTCATATTGGATTCATATAGGGTTTATATAGGGGTTTATATTGGGTTTCATATAGTTTTTATATATTTCATATTGGGTTTATATAGATTATATATAGATTTTAAATAGGTTTTATATAAGGTTTATATAGGTTTAATATAGGGTTTATATATATTTTATATAGGGTTTATATAGATTTTATGTTTTATTTTTATGTCGTTTTTATGTAGGGTTTATATAGGTTATATAGATTTGAAATATGTTTTATATAGGTTTTATATAGATTTTATGCAGGGTTTTATATAGGGTTTTACATATTTCATATTGGGTTTATATAGATTATATATATATTTTAAATAGGTTTTATTTGGGGTTAATATAGATTTTATATAGAGTTTTATATAGGTTATATTTAGGGTTTATATAGGTTATATATAGGGGTATATAGGTTTCATATAGGTTTTATATAGATTTTATATAGGTTTTTATATAGATTTTATATAGGTTTATATATGTTTCATATAGGGTTTATATGTTTTCTATAGATTATATATATGTATTTTTATATAGGGTTTTATATAGATTTTATATGGGGTTTATATAGATTTTATATAGATTTTATATAGGTTTTATATACAGTGGGGTGAACAAGTATTTGATAAGCACTGCTTCGATTGTGCAGGTTTTCCTACTTACAAAGCATGTAAGAGTCTGTATTTCTGTGAGAGAGGGAACAGTCTTCAAACTGTGAGAGACGGAATCTAAAAGCAAAAATCCACAGACAACAGAACATTGTATGATGTTAATTAATTTAATTAGCATTATTTAATGACATAAGTATTTGATCAACCCTTACCAAACCAGTAAGAATTCTGCGCTCTCACAGACCTGTTGTTTTTCTTAAGAAGCCCTCCTGTTCTCAACGTGAAATTAACCGATTAACTGCACATGTTGAAATCGATTACCTTTGATAAAAGACAAACCTGTCCAGCACATTAACAACGTCAAACAGACTCGAGAACTCTCCACAAATAACCAAGAACGGTCAATCACCCTCGGTTCTGGGCTCATGCAAGATCTCACCTTGTGGGGCATCAATGATCTATAGGAAGGTGAGGGATCACAGCCAGCACTACACGGCCAGGACCTGGTCAATGACCGAAGAGAGCTGGGACCACAGTCTCAAGAAAACCATTAGTAACACATTACGCCCGTCATGGATTAAATCCTGCAGCGCACGCAAGGTCCCCCCCTTGCTCAAGGCCGAGATTATGGCATGTCCAGGTCCCGTAACTGAAAGTTTGCCAATGACCATCTGGATGATCCAAGGAGAAATGGGAGAAGGTCATATGTGGTCTGACAACACCAAGTAACACCATCCAACCGTGCAGAAGCATGGAGGTGGAAAACATCATCTCTTGGGGAGATGCTTTTCTGCAAAGGGGACAGGACGAATGCACCGTATTGAGGTGGAGGATGGATGGGCCATGTATCGTCAAGATCTTGGCCAACAACCTCCTTTCCCCAGTAAGAGCATGAAGATGGGCCGTGGCATGACAACGACCCGAAACACACAGCACAGGGCAACTAAGGAGTGGCGTTGTTCTGCCTACTTCCCATTCTGTCTCTCCTCCTAGTTGTCTTCTACTTCCATTCTGTCTCTCTCCTAGTTGTTCATCTATCTCTGTCTGTCTTCCTCCTAGTTGTTCATTCATTCCATTCTGTTCTCTCCTAGTTGTTCATCTACTTCATTCTGTCTTCCTAGTTGTCTCTCACTCCATTCTGTCTTCCTCCTAGTTGTTCATTCATTTCCCATTCTGTCTCTCCTCTCAGTTGTTTGTTTACTTCCTATTCTGTCTTCCTAGTTGTTCGTTACTCCT